>NC_053430.1:52725334-53025334 GCF_007990345.1 Gossypium hirsutum | reverse complement strand
GATACCACATGACCCAAGAAGCTAACCTCTCTTAACCAGAACTCACACTTACTGAACTTAGAATATAACTGCTTATCCCGTAAAATTCGCAACACTAATCTTAGGTGCTCAGCATGTTCGGTCTTATCTCTTGAATAGACCAAGATGTCATCAATGAACACAACTATGAACCGGTCCAAATACTGTCTGAAGATCTGATTCATCAAATCCATAAATACCGTAGGGGCATTAGTGAGCCCAAACGGCATCATTAAGAACTGATAGTGGCCGTATCTCGTTCTGAAAGCAGTTTTGGGTATATCCGAATCTCGAATTCGCAACTGATAATAACCCGATCTCAAATCTATCTTTGAAAACACCGAGGCTCCCTTCAGTTGATCAAACAAATCATCAATACGTGGTAACGGATATTTATTCTTTATCATCACTTTATTCAGCTGACGATAGTCAATGCACAACCTCATGGTTCCGTCCTTCTTTTTCACAAACAATACTGGTGCACCCCAAGGCGAGAAACTTGGTCGAGCGAAACCTCTATCCGTCAACTCTTGCAACTGAGCTTTCAATTCCTTTAATTCCATTGGTGCCATACGATACGGATTTATCAAAATCGGTGTAGTCCCAGGTACAAGCTCGATGCCAAACTCTACCTCCCGAACAGGTGGTAAACCCGGTAATTCTTCGAGAAAAACATCCGGGTATTCACAAACCACTGGCACAGATTCAGGCTTCTTTTCTAACTCTTTGTCATCAAGTACATACGCAAGGTATGCTTCACACCCTTTTCTTACATATTTCTGAGCCAACATTGAGGATATTACAGCTGGCAACCTATTCAAGTCAGTAGACTCAACTCGGATTATCTCGTTATTTACACACCTCAAATCGATGGTTTTTCTTTTGCAATTTACAATTGCATCATGTACGGTCAAACAATCCATACCGAGGATAACATCAAACTCGTCAAACGGTAAGAGCATCAAATCGGCCAGAAAACAGGAGCCTCGGATTACTAGGGGACATTTCTTGCACACTTTGTTGACAAGCACGTAATGACCCAAGGGATTTGACACCCGAATTACAAACTCAGTAGACTCAACAGGTAGAGTCTTACTGGATGCTAAGGTTTCACATATATAAGAATGAGTAGAACCAGGGTCAATCAAAGCAATCACATTAGTATCAAAGAGAGTAAAAGTACCGGTATTAACATCTGGCGAGGAAGCATCCTCACGCGCGCGTATAGCGTAAGCTCTAGCAGGAGCACGAGCCTCAGATCTGGTGGTAGCATCTCTAGATCCTCTCTGATCGCCACTAGCATTGCCCATATTCCTAGATGGTCTACCCCGAGCAGTAGTAGCACCAGGCTTCCCACTCTGATTTACGTTGTGTTCAGACAATCTTGGGCAATCTCTAATAAAGTGGTCAGCTGACCCGCACTTGTAACAGGAGCGGTCATGGAACCTACAACTCCCCGAGTGCCATTTACCACAATACTGACACTCCGTTCTGTCTCGAAGGTCATTTCCAACACTGGCGACCGAAGTGACTCATGCACTCACAGGGGGTCGATTACGGTCTCGTCTAGAAAAACCCGAAGTGTCTCTAGATTGGCCCAAATCATCTCTAAACTTTTTCAATGATTGTTGAAAGGGCCTCCCTGAAGACCTCTTACGAAACTCCTTTGCTCCCATATCAGCTTTTCTTTTCTCCATACTGAGCTCCTCGGCTTTGCAAGCTCGCTCGACAAGTACTACAAATTCTCTGATTTCCAAGATGCCAACATACAGCTTTATATCATCATTCAGTCCATCCTCGAAACGTTTACACATTACGGCTTCTGAGGAAATGCATTCTCGTGCGTATCGGCTAAGCCTCACAAATTTTCGTTCATAGTCGGTAACCGACATGGAACCTTGTTTGAGTTCAAGAAATTCCTTTCGTTTTTGGTCAATGAATCTCTGACTGATATACTTCTTTTGAAACTCGGTTTGGAAGAACTCCCAAGTTACTTGCTCTCTGGGCACAACAGAAGTCAACGTATTCCACCAATAGTAGGCAGAATCACGTAGCAAGGAGATAGTACACTTTAGGCACTCATCGGGTGTGCAAGATAGCTTATCGAGTACCCGGATAGTGTTTTCCAACCAAAATTCAGCTTGCTCGGCATCATCGCTGTCCGTAGCTTTAAATTCAGTAGCCCCGTGTTTTCGGATTCTGTCAACTGGGGGTTTATTTGACCTTATTTGGTCAGTTGCCGGAGGTATTGTAGGTGCAGGGGTGGCATTAGTCGGGAATGGAGGTTGTGGAACAGCCGTATTAGTTCGAATGTATTGGTTGAACCAATCATTCATCACGCTATAAAAAGCTTGTCTAGCTTCATCATTCGGGTTACTAGCAATAGGTTGAGAGTTCGCCGGAGCTGTCCCTTGTGCGGGAGCAGGCGCTACACTCTCAAGATCATCAGCTACCGCTCGGTCGGGATCGGGATCCATTACTATAATAAACACATTTTCAATTGTCAGAAATCACCACACTATCAAATAATCACATAATGGCATGTATAGCTAGACCCAAACGTATTACGGTAGTCCTAGAATCGACTAAACCGTAGCTCTGATACCAATAAAATTGTAACACCCCGTACCCGAGACCGTTGTCGGAAGCGACCACGAGGTGCTAACAGACATAATTCATGTATGTTCACAGTCCATTTTAAAAATTTCCAGACAGCTGGCTAACTGCGTCACTGTCACCTTAAAAATCATATCTTGAGTTCCAAAACTCGAAAATCAGTTTTGTAATTTTTCCCTGAAACTAGACTCATATATCCATCCACAAATTTGTTTCTAGAATTTTTGGTCAAGCCAATTAGTACAGTTTATTAGTTAAAGTCTCCCCTGTTATGGGGTTCGACTACACTGACCTTCCTGTATTGCGACATAGATAACTCCTTATACAGGGCTTCAATACTTATGCCGTTTGATTATAATGAAATTATACTCAAAAAGGAATCTATACATATATTGCTTGACTTCTAATTATCTCTGGTTAATTTATAATGAATTTCCAAAGTCAGATCATGGGATCCAGAAATCGCTCTGGCCCTGTCCCACGAAAAATTAAATATCCCTTAAAAATACAACTCATATGACCATTTCGTTTCTACCATATGGAAGTAGATCCATCAAGGTTCGATTACATAATTTATTCACTATTTAATTCCATTTCTACTATTTTTAGTGATTTTTCAAATTCATACCACTGCTGTTGTCAGCATCTGCCTTTAAGGTAGACTTTACCTATTACATAGTTTCCATGATTACATGACCAACATCAAAAAGGGTAGTCCTATACATACCATTTCAAAGTTCAACCAAAAGTGTACCAAAAGGGGCTTTGATAGTGTGGACGACTTCGACTTCGACAATCCCGAGTCCGATAGCTGACGAACCAAAATCTATAAAACAGAGATTCAAAGAAACGGAGTAAGCATTTAATGCTTAGTAAGTTTTGAGCCATGAAATTAGACACAACTAAAGTGTAGCATTCATATGGCTAAATGGATAATTTCATATGCACAAATTCTCAATATCATACTTACTTCACATTACCAACCCTTATATTCATACACAAAAGATCAACTTAGCCAAAGGCCGGTAGCTCATTTATCGACTGAGCGAATACTATTTGTAAGGGATCAACTAATTCAATGCATATACGAAACATACCTCATCACTGGGATTTTACGAGCGTATTAATTGAAACTATTACAGCAAGGTCGCTCATTCCCAAGCCAAGTACCTTCGGGATTTAACCGGGTATAGCTACTCGCTCGAATGTCTTCGGGACATAGCCCGGATATAGTAACTCGCACCAATGCCTTCGGGACTTAGCCCGGATATAGTAACTCGCACAAATGCCTTCGGGACTTAGCCCGGATATAGTAACTCGCACAAATGCCTTCGGGACTTAGCCCGGATATAGTAACTCGCACAAATGCCTTCGGGACTTAGCCCGGAACTAGTCACTAGCGCAATGCCTTCGGGACTTAGCCCGGTTATCATCCAAATATTCATGCACATATCAATAAATCATGACACATCTATATTTCATTTTCATAATTAGAGTTCAAACACAAGTCACGTATTAAGCAATCCCATTTTCGGCTCACTAGCCACATACAAACAGCATGGTTTAGTTTGCTTTATGACACGATCTCTATGCACATACGGCTACCCGTCATACGTATAGACTAATTAACTCAACATATAATTCAAGTAGAATCATCATATCACCGTATATTTGTTATGCTCATACGTCATGACTTAATCAAATCGTAAATTAAGTCTCGTTACTCGAAAACTTACCTCGGATGTTGTCGAACGATTTCGGCGGCTATTCGATCACTTTTTCCTTTCCCTTATCCAACTTTGGTCCTCTAAGCTCTTGAGGTAATTCAAACAAATTTAACTTATTAAAGTCTCATTATGCTAGCTTATGGCCGAATATGACAAGGAGTTTGATAGGTCATATGGCCACTTTTAGCTCAAATACAAAATGGTCATACGCATTTTTAATCACATTGAGTAATTTAATACAATTAATCTAACATTTCCTCATGTGCACCTTTATGACCGAAAACACACATCATTAACCTAATATCAATTACTAAGCACTTTAGCAATTTCTCCTTGAGCCGATTATCCAAGTCAAGATAGATTCATCATCATGCTTACCTATAACCGAACACATGCAACACCAATCCATCTATTCATTCATGCGTGCATCTTATTCAAGCATGTATATCTACAACCGAATTCATCATATAAATAACTATGAATTTACTCAAACAATCTCAATACCACACATGGTGCTCAAGCCCTTTTTCAATTTCAAAACTCGGCTAGTACAACTATATACACTAGTAAATCAAACACTAACAATTGCACTTCACCTTACTACCATTTCTCATCCAAATAACGTGAACAACAGCCATATTTCTCTTCTACTTCCTACCATGGCCGAATGCATCAAAACACCATACCATTTCAATTTTGGTCATGGTTAAACAAAGAACTTAATGTCTAACTCAAAAATGCTAAAAAGAAAATTCAAATGTCATCAATCCACCCTCACATGTATCCTTACAAAGCTTCACTTTTAGCATGCAAATGACATCAACACCAATCCACCTTAGCCGAATATCATCTCCATGACATAGCAAAGATTTGAACCATGGGCTAGGTAGAACTCAAGCTAACAACTAAAAGCATGCATGAATCTCATGGAACAACATCAACATACCTTAACCTAGATACAAGTATGGCCGAACCTCTTCCTAATCCTCTTCCAAGCCAAACATGAAGCAAGAGATCACCTTCCTTCTTCCTTCCTCCTTAGAACTTTCGGCCAAAAAAATGTAAAAGGATGGACACTTTTTTTTTCTTTGTTTTCATCATTTTCCCCTCCATTATTTTATTACCATGCTCCTTATTTTATTCATTCCTCCCATGAAACCCCAACATAACATGTTTATGACATGTTTTGCCCATCACACTTTGTCCACCCTATTTTTCATGGCCGACCACTACTAATTAGGGGGAAATTGACACGCAAGTCCACCCCTTTTATTACATGCACTAATAGATCCTTATGTTTTGACCTACCACATTTCAAAAGTGTCACACGTAAGTCCTATTGACTAAATTCACATGCAATTTACTAAATCGAAGGTTAAAACTTTCACACATTCATATTCACATATTTTAAACAATAAATATCATATTCAAATAATTTGGTGACTCGGTTTAGCTGTCCCGAAACCGCTTTCTGACTAGGGTCACTTTAAGGCTGTCACACTTGGTCAATCAATCTACGATGACCCAAATAGAATCATTCTTTGTGGGTGTTAGAGGCAACCCACTAACGAAGCCTATCGTTACTCGCTCCCACTTTCATAGTGGAATCTTAACCAGCTGTGGCATACCCGAAGGTAACTGATGCTCAGCCTTAACCTACTGCATGCCAAACATCGTGCCACAAAATCAGTAGCTTCCTATTTCAATCCCGGCCACCAGTATAGCTCTTTAAAATCACAGTACTTCTTATTCCCACCGGGATGCATAGCATAAGGGCTACTATGTGCCTCTCTCAGAATAGACTGCCTCAGATCAGTATAATTCGGTATAGAAATCTAAACACGAAACAAAGTACCCTATCATTATTCAACCCAAAGTCCGTAATGCTACCACTCTCAACTCAATGGAACCGAAGACCCAACGGTTCATCCTGTAACTGCCTATCCCAAATTTGTTTTATCCAAGTCAGTTTAACCTGCAGCTTAGCCAACAAACTTCCATCGTCAAACAAACTAAGTTGAGTGAACATCACTCTCAGACCAGTCATCACCCTACGGTTCAACGCATCGGCCACCACATTGGCCTTGCTAGGATGGTACTCAATAGTACAGTCATAATCTTTAAGCAGCTCAATCCATCTATGCTGCCTAAGATTCAACTCCTTCTGAGTTAGAAGGTACCTAAGGATTTTGTGATCAGTGTAGATAATACACCTCTCACTGTATAGATAGTGCCTCCAGATTTTCAAAGCAAAGACTACGGCAGCCAATTCCAAATCATGCGTTATGTATTTTGCCTCATGTGTCTTGAGCTGACGAGACGTATATGCCATAACCTTACTATCCTACATCAGAATGCAACCCAAACCCACATTCGACCTGTCACTGTAAACCATAAACTCCTTTCTAGGTTCAGGCTGTATCATAATAGGAGCCTCAGTCAGAACAGTCTTGAGCTTCTCGAAGCTCTTCTACTACACATCAGTCAAGACAAATGGAACACCCTTATGTAGCAGCTTAGTTAAGGGTGCTGCAATCAGAGGGAAACCTTTCACAAATAGCCGATAATAACCCACCAAACCTAGAAAGCTGCAGATCTCAGACAAATTCTTAGGCTGTTTCCAATCCAACACAACCTCAATCTTTCGAGGATCAACTCGAATCCCCTTAGCATAAGCCACATGGCCTAGAAAAGTCACCTCACATAGCGATAACTCACACTTGCTAAATTTAGCATACAGTTGCTTCTCACGTAGAATCTGAAGCGCAATTCACTCGTCATGCTCATCTTCAGTCTTAGAGTATAACAAAATGTCATCGATGAAGACCATAGTGAACTGATCTAAATAAGCATGAAATACTCAGTTCATCAGATCTATAAATGCAGCCGAAGCATTAGTCAGACCAAAAGGCATTACTAGGAACTCGTAATGTCTATAACGAGTCCTAAATGCTATTGTCTGGACATTCACCTTCTTAACTCTCAACTGATGATACCTTGAATGGAGATCGATCTTAGAGAACACAGAAGCCCCTCAGAACTGATTAAATATGTTGTCGATCCTCGAAAGTGGATACTTGTTCTTAATGGTCAACTTGTTAAATTGCCAATAGTCTATGCACATCCTCATGGTCCCATCCTTTTTCGTAACAAAAAGAACTGGTAATCCCTACGGAGACACACTCGGGCCTGATGAAGCTATGGTCCAGCAACTCCTAAAGTTGAGCCTTAGGCTCCATAAACTCTTTCGGTGCCATTCGATAGGAGGCGATAGACACCGGAGTTGTACTAGGAAGAAGCTCAATCCCAAATTCCACTTCTCAATTCGGAGGTAAACTCGATAACTCCTTAGGAAAAACGTCTGGAAAATCCCTTACAGTTCTGATGTCCTTTATAGTAGAGTCCCTAGAAACGAAAACGATAATATAGGCCAAGAACCCCTCACATCCCTTAGGAACCAGTTTCTTAGCCACCAATGCAGAGGTCACATTAGCCAAACAATTCTGACGTTCTCCAATCATGAATGTAGACACTCAATTTTGCCCAGGCCCAGAAATAAGTCCAAAACAAAAATAATAAACCCAAAAAAAAAATGAAGTCCAAGTTCAGTCCAGAATTACAAATATAATTTGGCCCGATCAGAATGGCCTATTACTTGAAAAGATTTAAGGTCCATCTACAAGCTTGACTCATATGGAAATATAATCTTCAATGATAAGCAATCTTAGATATGATAGGCAATCTTAGAAGATATGATTTTGTAATCTTAGAGATTTAATTTGTAGATACATTTTAATCTTAACTGTTGATGTAATTGATCTGTACCGTTGGATTTGAGGAGGTTCAACTATAAATAGAGGCCTCTCCCTTCATTGTAAACACACTGAAGTTTTGGGAAACAGTAAAAATTTTTGAGAGCTTTCACTCAAATTTCTCTCCCTCTTATGTTCTTATTTTCTACGGTTTGTTCTTATTTTATTCTTTGTTCATCTTCATTTTTCAACCCTTTTTATTTTGATTTAAGCCATGTTTTCCTGATTTTTTTATATATTTTAATTTTTTTAATAATTTTAGTATCATATCAAACTCTTTCATTTTTTAATAATTTTTTTAGTATTACTCTTAGTAAATTATTTTTAAAATTTTACTCAAATCATTATTTTAAAAAAATATTTCATTTAATTGTCATATTTTATCCAAAAGTTTTTCTAAAATGAGGCACTGTTTTTCGTATTTAGGAATTCAGGAAATAGTGCCCTAACATGCTGGGTTACGATTTCCCTTTTGTCTAAATGCCTAAAGTATCCATATAAATAGATTTTGCAAATCACGAGATGATTTTAGTTACGAGAGTTTAAGAATATCGTGTCCTATCAAGCTAGATGTGATGTTTGTATTCTTTCGGAGCTAAAGAATCTTGATTTTTCAACTTAGATAATTTCAGTTTTAAAAAAGGGATCCTATTTTTAAATCCTTTCAAATTTTTGACATTAAGACAGAAAACTATTCAAATTGGTACCAATTTTGGGCGTTACGAAGGTGCTAATCCTTCCTCGTACGTAACTGACTCCCGAACCTGTTTTCTTAATTTTCGTAGACCAAAACGTTTTATAAGGTGATCCAATCACACCTAAAAAGGTTTGTGGCGACTCCCGTTTTTGTTTTTCAAAAGTCGATCCCCATTTTTCAAACATCCCTTTAAAAAATGGTTTCGACAGCTTGGCGACTCCACTCAGGACTTAAGAGAGTCAAGCCAAGAAATTGAGTATTTCCTGTCTTAATGTTGAAAGTTTGGAAAATTTAAAATTGGATCCTTTTTACATGTGTTTGCTGCATATGTTTGTTACCTTATTTCTGTACATTGCATTTGCATAACCGTTGTGGTCACACCCTTAAGTGGGAGTGAGAAGCTACTCTTTCGTAAGGTTTTCACCTTCGTATGAGCTAGTGGATTGCTTCCGGGATACTGTACCTATGTCTTCGTGAGATTTTCATCTCCGTATGGCCATAAGGAAATGTGTCCCCCTGAACTAAACTTGGTCTATATGAGCCTATAATGGGTGAAGACCAAGGAATCTGCTGGTTCAGGTACCCTGGCTTTAGAGCTAAAACTCATATAGTGAACTTTAAAGAGTTTAGGAAAGATAGTGATAGCCTTTAGTAAGCTACCCTTGTAAGTACTTATTTATCATTTTTTTATGATACTGACCTATTTTTATTTTGCTGTCATTGCATGTCATTTGGCATTTAAAGGTGTCGATTCACGGCTCGATTTCTAGATTAGAAAGTTTTGTAATGAGAAATGAATACCTTGATAGAGTGGAGGACAATGCTTCTGTCTGTACCTAGTAAGAGAAAACCCAGTTAGAGGAAGGAGATAGTGTCACCGAGGGATATACGTCAGAGTTATGGGACTTCACCCGTATTAATTCGATGCAGAATGAGTTTCAGAAGCTGAGAATCATTTGGGCCCAATGGGGTGACGAGGCTGAACAACTTTTCTTTTAGAATTATGGAGACCTTCCCTATTTGCTAGACGTCAAAGTAGATAGGTACTTGTTTCGAGCTATGGTACAGTTCTGGAACCCTGCTTATAGTTGCTTTACATTTGGTGATGTTAATCTTGCACCTAATTTGGAGGAGTATATGACTTTACTGCGTTGCCCGAGGATTTAGGGTCACAAGGCTTATGTTAGGCCTGCTAGTCTTCCAACTTTTGCAAAGAAGTTGGTGATGATTACTGGGATGAGTGAGCAGTGGGCTGTAGCTCGTATACAACAAAATGGTGATAGTAAGTGCGTTCCACGGGCTGTTTTGATTTGATATCGACACATCCAGACGTAAAGAAAAGGGTCGATGTCCTGGCTTTAAGTATTTACAGCATGGTAATTTTCCCAAAGGCGTTGGGGCACATAGATGAGGCAGTTGTGAATTTGTTCAATCGCGTTGGTAAGCAGAATACACCAGTACCAGCAATCCTAGCTGAGATATTTAGTTCTTTGGGTGCATGTTGGAGAACCGGCGAAGGTAGATTCATTAGATGTGCACAGTTGTTGTTGGTTTGGTTCCACAGTCATTTTTGGAAGCTTGATAAGGTTCCTTGCCGAGTATTCTTTGAGCATTATTCTCCCTTAAAAGAAGAAGTAGACATGATGAGGAGAGATGACATTTTAGAGGAGAGGTGGATAGACATTCTTCAGAATCTTTGAGAGGAAGATGTTATGTGGAAGGCTCATTGGTTGGTTCCTAGTGAAGTCCTTTACCACTGTGGCAGTTTTGATTGGGTCCCTTTGCCAGGAATTTGGGGAGTTGTTGGATATGCACCATTGCTTATTCTAAGGTAATATAGAGCGAGGCAGTTCATACCGGTTACACAGGGTCTAGCTCAAAGTGATTTCTCTTATAAATGAGATCACTATAAGAAAAAGATGCGAGAGATTTCTGAGGCTTGGAAGAAGCCTTTCTGTATGAAGATCTTGACTGAAGGCTCGACGTCAATCCTTGAGTATAAAGGGTGGTTTCGTAGGAGAGTCAACGATAATGTCCCTAGGCCAATTTTGGGAGTGGCTCGATCATTAGAGGAGAGCTTACGAGTGATTCCATCAGAGTTGGAGGTTATGAAGTAAGAGTTTGAGAGAAAGAATTCGGAGATTGAAAAGAGGATTGAAAAGCTCGAAGAGGAAAAAATGTGCTTAAGTCTCGACGTCGATGTTCAAAAGATGGAAGTCGAGAAGGAGAAAAAGGAAAAGAGAAAGATCGAAGAAGATCGAGATGATTTAAAGACACACTACAAAAAGGCCCAGGTAACGTTGAAAAGGGTCAGATTAGGGAATCTCCAGAGCAGTGGCAGCAAGAGATTCAGGAAGAAAGAGCTAAAGATGAGTATTAGGAGAAGAAGTTCCAAGAGATGCAGTCGCGTAATCAGGCCCTAGAGAAGGAAAATCAAGGATTAAAAACTAAGGTGGCTGAACTTGGACGATCTCTTCATCATCATCGAAGTCGTAATCTTACAATCGAGTTAAAGGCAAGCTTGAATAAGATCGAGGAAATGAAACATGATATCGGAAGGTTGGAAGCAACACTACAGGGTTGTGAGCTACAGATTGAGCAGCTCGAGGCAAGAGAAGAACAGTGGAAGGGAGAACTTCACTATCTTCAGGATCAAGTTGGAAATAGGGATTATCTCATGGGAGAAGCCTTAGTTCAGATCTGAGAGGTTGCTGAACACTTGTAGGATTTGGCAGTACAAGCTAGAACGCTGAGTATAATGTATGAGTCATCGTCAAACAGAGGACAAGAGTTAACATTGTTATTAGATAGGGTTAAGACTTTAAGCCTACAGGCGAAAGCGTATTTGTAATCCATTTTATGAAAGGATTTTTGTTCCTTAAATAACATTTTCTAAAATGAAATTGAATCAGAATCGACATCTTTTTGCATTCATGCATTTGCATTTCATAGCATCTCATTGTATCATATGCATTCAAGTTTATAGAAAGACCCTAATTAGTTAAAATTAATAGGGAGAAAGAGAGTAAGAGAAAGAAAATCTGGAAGCAACCCATCACTACGGAACTCGTGCAAAAACTAAGAACATAGACCAAAGATTTGAACAGTTACAGAAGGACATGCAGGACCAATTGCAAGAGCAATTGGAAAAGATGCAAAACGACATGAGGGAGCAAATGTTGGAGGCACAAAGGAACATGATGGCTAAGATGGCCCAACTTCTGAGGGCCACTGATAAGGGAAAAGCTCCCATGGCAATTACTGGTGAAGAGGGTGAGGATCATCCTCCAAGTTTCACCCCACCCCACGTGCCTACACAAACTGAGGCACTTCCTAGGAGGCCATCTGTCACTATAAGGCCCCAACAAGGGTCGGTGGATACTGGGATCCCCATGAATTTCCCAACTAGTTCAGGATTAAATTTGGGTGACAATCCTGCAAATCCTATCATTCCTGACTTAGACATGGCTGAAAAAGAGGATCTAAGAACTGAGGCTACAAGACAGTTGGAAGATCGCTGCAAATGGTTGGAGAAAAAGTTCAAGGCTTTAGAGAATGCTGATGGGCATCATAGGGTTGATGCCAAAGATCTAAGCTTGGTCCCAGACTTGGTGCTTCCTCACAAATTCAAGATGCCAGAATTTGAGAAGTACAATAGGACTACTTGCCCAGAAGCCCACATTACGATGTTCTGTAGGAGGATGACTGGGTATGTGAATAATGATCAATTGTTGATTCACTATTTCCAAGAAAGTTTAATTGAAGCAGCAGCCAAGTGGTATAATCAACTGAGCCGGGCCAGAATAAGTTCATGGAGGGATATTGCACAGGCCTTCATGCAGCAGTACAATCATGTGACTGAAATGACTCCGGATAGGATCACGCTGCAAAACATGGAGAAAAAGCCTAATGAAAATTTTAGGCAATATGCACAGAGAAGGAGAAGGTAGCAATACAAGTTCAACCACCGTTGTTGGAGAAGGAGACTACCATGTTGTTCATCAACACTCTAAAAGCTCCATTCATCACTCACATGATTGGGAGCACCACCAAAAGCTTTGCGGATATAGTCATGACGGGAGAGATGATTGAGAATGCCATAAGGGGTGACAAAATTGAGGGGGAAACAACTAAAAGATCGGCCCCAAAAAGAAAGGATAGTGAAGTGAATAACACAAGAACTTTCAACATGAGGGCAATCACAGTTGGTCAACCTAAAACAGTTGCGGTTAAGCAACAGAGTTCTCAAAGGCAGGAGTTAGGTACAAGGTAGAATTCTGAAAGGATGCAATTCACACCTATCCTCGTGACGTATCGTAAGCTCTATCAAAGCTTATACGATGCACATGTTATTTCTCCTTTTCACCTTAAGCCATTGTAGCCCCCATATCCTAAATGGTATGATGCAAACGCCAGATGTGAATACCATGCTGGAATACCGGGGCATTAGATTGAAAACTGTACTGGTTTTAAGAAGACCGTAGAAAGGCTTATTAAGATGGGGGTAGTGAAGTTCGATAATACCCCAAATATTGAAAACCCATTACCAAATCATAGCAATCAATGAGTAAATGCCATTGGTGAAACCAGTGAGAGGAGAATAAAGGAAGGCGTGGCTGAGGTGAGAACGCCGATGAAGATGATTTGGGAAGAAATGGTAAAAAGAGAGATGATAATCTCTAAAGAGAGGAATGAAGGAGCAAGGAAACCTTGAGGTCATTCGCCCTTACGAACCGGGAAGCTCTCTGAACAATTGGACTGTGGAGGAACTTCCTATACTCTTTAAGAATTTTTCAGAGTAATTCTCGAAACATTCTTGTTACTCTAGAGCCTAGGAGTAATAGGATTTCATTTGTGAAATGGGCTTACAATCATCTATTATTTTTTAATAAAGCATAACTTTTATCAATTTGAACGAGTATTGTTTCATTTTTATCAACCAATATTCCGTTAAATTTTGGCAATTCTTATTCTTTCATTCATAAGCACATAAATAATCATTCTTAAATTCATTCATTCTTTGTATATTCTTTATACTTCACAGATCCCTAGATATCAATGACATGAGCATTGATATTACAAATCCTGATTTCTCTCGTGAGCAAGACATGTGTTTAGAGGAATCACAGGATTTTGAAGATGTCCAGGATTGTGATGTGTCTCTAGATCTTTTGAGGATGGTAAAACAGGAGGAGAAACAAATCATGCCACATAAGAAAGAGGCAGTAGAGAATGTAGCCCTAGAGGAAGGGAAAGAGGTGAAAATTGGCATGCATATTGCTGATGATATAAGGCAAGGACTGATTGAGTTGTTACATGAGTTCAAGGATATCTTCGCATGGTCCTATCAAGATATGCCAAGGTTAAATATCGATATCATAGTGCATCGTCTTCCAATAAGATAGGATTGTAAACCAATCCAATAGAAGTTGTGAAGAATGAGGCCAGATATCATATGGAAGATAAAGGACAAAGTCAAGAAGCAGTTCGATGCAGGATTCTTACAAGAGGTGAAGTACTCTAAATGGGTAGCTTACATTGTACCAGTCCCTAAGAAGGATGGGAAGGTACGAATGTGCGTTGATTATAGAGATCTGAACAAAGCTAGCCTAAAAGATAATTTCCCTCTGCCACACATAGACACTTTGGTAGACAACACAGTGGGATATTCGTTGTTCTCCTTCATGGATGGTTTCTCAGGGTACAACCAAATCAAGATGCATCCAGAAGACATGGATAAAACCACTTTCATAACATTGTGGGGCACCTTTTGTTACAAAGTAATACCGTTTGGATTGAAGAATGCAGGAGCAACATACCAACAGGCTATGGTGAACTTATTCCATGATATGATGCACAAAGAAATTGAGGTGTATGTTGATGATATGATTGCCAAATCTCGAACGGAGGAGGAACATATTGAAATTTTGAGGAAGCTGTTCCTGAGATTACGGAAGTTTCAGTTAAAACTTAATCCAGTAAAGTGCACTTTTGGAGCTAGGTCGGGGAAATTACTAGGCTTTGTGGTCAGCGAAAACAGAATAGAAGTTGACTCAGACAAAGTTAGAGCCATACAAGATTTGCCTCCACCACGTACTCAGAAGGAAGTTCGGGGTTTTCTTGGAAGGTTGAATTATATTGCTCGGTTTATTTCACAATTAACTGAGAAATGTGATCTTATATTTCACCTCCTTAGAAAACACAACCAAGGTACTTGGAATGAGGAATGCCAGAATGCTTTTGATAAGGTTAAGCAATACTTGTTAAATGCTCCAGTGTTATCTCCGCCTAGTCCAGATAGACCATTAATTTTGTACTTATCAGTGTTTAGTAATTCTATGGGATGTGTGCTTGGCCAACATGACGAGTCGGGAAAAAAAGAGAAGGCAATATACTACCTCAGCAAGAAATTGACAGAGTGTGAGATGAGATATTCGCCAATTGAGAAATTTATGTTGTGCTTTAATCTGGACGACTCGAAGGTTAAGACAATACATGCTATATCATACTACTTGGCTTATTTCAAAACTTGATCCTCTGAAGTATATGATGGAATCAACAACGTTGAATGGGAGGATGGCGAGATGGCAAATTCTGCTTTCAGAGTTTGGCATAGTTTATGTGAGCGAAAAGGCTATAAAAGGAAGCGCGATAGTGGAATTTCTGGCTAGTAGAGCTTTAGAGGATTATGAGCTGTTGAATTTTGATTTCCCAAATGAGGAATTGATGTGTGTAGCAACTACAGAGGAATATTCTTGCAACTTGAGCTTTGATGGGGCATCCAATGTAGTGGGAAATAGAATTAGGGCAGTCCTGATATCCCCAAATGGTGATTATTATCCATTTACGTTCAAGTTGGATTTTGATTGCACAAACAATATGGCCGAGTATGAAGCGTGCATCATGGGACTTCGAGCGACTATAGAGCGAGGAACAAGAACCTTGGAAGTATATGGAGACTCTGCATTGGTAATATATCAGCTTAGAGGTGAATGGGAGACAAGGGATCCTAAACTGATCAATTATTGAAACGTAGTTTTGGGGTTACTTGAGGAGTTCAATGACATCACTTTCAATTATATCCCACGAGACGAAAACCAGATGGCAGATGATCTAGCAATCTTGGCTTCAATGATTAAAGTGAATAAAGAGGAGGAGATGAGACCCATTCAGATGAGTATCTTTGAGGCTCCAGCTCACTGTTGTAACATTAAGGAAGAAGAAAATGATGATAATCCTTGGTATTAGGATATATTGTGATATGTGACAGATCATAAATACCCAGAACAGGCAACTGAAAATGATAAGCGAACTTTAAGGAGATTAGCATGTGACTACGTTTTGGATGGGGACATCTTGTATAAAAGAAGAAAGGACCAAGTACTGTTGAGATGTGTTGATGCTGTGGAAGCTAAGTTAATCTTGGAAGAAGTTCACGAGGGTGTTTGTAGGACGCATGCTAATGGTTTCACGATGGCTAGATAAATCATGAGGTTTGGATACTATTGGTCTACTTTGGAGGGGGATTGTATCAACTATGCCAAGAAATGCCATAAATGTCAGATTTATGGAGACAAGATTCATGTACCACCTTCACCTCTACATGTTATGACTTCTCCATGGCCCTTTTCCATGTGAGGCATGGATGTCATTGGGCCAATATCACCAAAAGCTTCGAATGGGCATCGCTTTATCTTTGTGGTCATTGATTACTTCACGAAGTGGGTAGAGGCTACTTCTTATGCAAATGTTACTAAGTCGGCTGGGAGTCGATTCTTGAAGAAAGAGATCATTTGTCGGTATGGGATGCCTGAAAGGATCATATCAGACAATGCACTGAACTTGAACAACAAAACGATAGCAGAAGTTTGCAGTCAGTTCAGGATTAAGCATCATAACTCTTTGCCTTATCGCCTAAAGATGAATGGGGCAGTGGAAGCTGCTAACAAAAACATCAAGAAGATAGTGGGGAAAAGGACTGAAACTTACAGAGACTGGCATGAGAAGTTACCATTTGCACTCTTAGCTTACTGAACGTCTGTCAGAACTTCTACCGAGGCAACTCCTTTCTCGTTGGTTTATGGGATGGAACTAGTGTTACCCATTGAAGTGGAAATACTGTCTCTTCGAGTCTTGTCAGAGATAAAGTTGAATAAAGATGAATGGATACAATCGCGATATGATCAGTTGAACTTGATTGAGGAAAAGAGGCTAAAGGCCATTCGTCATGGTCAGATGTATCAGAAGTGAATGATGCGAGCTTACAACAAGAAAGTGCGACCAAGAGAATTCCATAAGGGGGATCTTGTGCTGAAAAAAATCCTTCCTATTCAGAAGGACCTTAGAGGAAAACGAATGCCAAATTGGGAAGGGCCGTATGTCGTGAAGAAGGTCTTCTCTAGGGCTGCATTGATCTTACCGGAAATGGATGGGAAGAGTTTGCCCAATCTAGTGAATTTAGAATCAGTCAAAAAGTACTTTGTCTAAAGGAGAGAAGAATTCAGGGTGAAAACCCGCAAAGGGCGCCTTGAGTTTTTGAAAAAAAATGGAGAGGCCAAGGTGAAAACCTGCAAAGGGCGCCTTGTGACCAAAGGGGTTTTGAGTTGAAAACCCGAAAGGGCAGCTCAAATTTTGAAGAGCACACGGTAATCTTGCTATATCTGATTCAACAAAAATGAAACGCGTTGCATATCAGGGCATTGACAAAGTACTTTGGATCTTTTAAACACATGTTGAATTCAAGAAAGTCTTCATGGAGCTGGCATATAAATGCTCAAGCGGCGATATCTAGGGCATCTAACTTTTGTCCTATTTGCTATCTTTAGATTCTTTTTCTTCTCAAAGATAGGCTTTCAGATTAATTTCCTTTGAATTTTTGACAAATTTATTCAAATCTAATTATTCTCAAGATTAAATTCATCTTCCATTATTCTTAAAGTATGTTGCATTAAAATAATGATAGCTGAACTAAATAATTTTCACAAATGAAGTTTTGCTCATTACTCTAGAAATTTCTAGATAATCCAAGAAACTAAAATGGAACAATTGTTCGAAAAATTCACGTAAGTGAGGTTTGAAAGAACTCGAGGAAATTTTTTCTTTAGTCCAAAATGATGGTTAGACAAATCAAACGATTCGATCTTAAGAGAGGATCATCTTACAGACATTTTTGGTGGGTCATAGCGTTTGAAGAATGGTACAAACCCACAGGTTGAGCAGGAATGATACTTCGAGAGAAATAAGGATAAACTTCGACGAAAGAATGAGTGGTGACGTCTGGAATAGGGGTCATATTCATAAACATTTTGCATTATAACAGGTTTAATTAGGAGCATTTGACTCACTTCGATCATAGCATCCCAATCATTAGCCATGAACTCATACACATTATACAGGTTATGTCCTTCAAGGAACAATGAAGATTGATGCGCCTTAACCCCCTAAGTAGTAGGGTAACAGGCTAAAGCATAGCAGATTTGACCTTCAGGTGTTTACGCTGAAGTAGATCCAACATGATTTAACATCTCTATATTGTCAGAGAACAAATCAAAGAAATAGATTTGGCATCTCCATATTCGACGGAGAGTTGATTGAAGACATAGCAGATCTAGCCTTCGGATGTTTTCACATCGAAGTAGATCCAAGATGATTTGGCATCCTTGCGTTTACAAGGAGCAGATCGAAGACATAGCAGATTTGGCTTTCACATGTTTACGCTGAAGCAGATCTAAGATGATTTGGCATCTCTGTACTGTCAGAGAACAAACCAAAGAAATATATTTGGCATATCCATATTCAACGGAGAGGAGATCAAAGACATAGCATATCTGACCTTCATTGAAGTAGATCCAGGATGATTTGGCATCTTTGTATTAGACGGGAAGCAGATCGAAGACACAGCAGATCTGACCTTCATTGAAGCAGATCCAAGATGATTTGGCATCTCTGTATTAGACGGGGAGCAGATCAAAGACATAACAGATTGGACCTTCATTGAAGCAGATCCAAGATGATTTGGTATCTCTTTATTAGACGGGGAGCACATCGAAGACATAGCAAATCTGACCTTCATGTGTTTACATCGAAGCAGATCCAAGATGACAGATTTGGTATCTCTATATTAGACGAGGAGCAAATCGGAGATAACAGATTTGGCATCTCTGTATTAGATGGGGAGCAGATCAAAGATAGTAGATATCGCCTTCTTGAGTTGCAGTGAAGCAGATTGAAGCCGTCAAGAGGCCATTTAAAGAAGATCAAAGATCAAGAACTCAAGACTCGGTGAGCCCGGGCAAAATTGGTCCTCTTATAGTCTTTGCTCTATTCCTGTTACACAGCAATGAGCAAAGAGGGGCAACTGTAGACACTCAATTTTGCCCAGGCCCAGAAATAAGTCCAAAAACAAAAATAATAAACTCCAAAAAAAAACGAAGTCCAAGTTCAGTCCAGAATTACAAATATAATTTGGCCCAATCGAATGGCCCATTACTTGAAAAGATTTAAGGTCCATCTACAAGCTTGACTCATATAGAAATATAATCTTCAATGATCTGCAATCTTAGATATGATAGGCAATCTTAGAAGATATGATTTTGTAATCTTAGAGATTTAATTTGTAGATACCTTTTAATCTTAACTATTGATGTAATTGATCTGTACCGTTGGATTTGAGGAGGTTCAACTATAAATAGAGGCCTCTCCCTTCATTGTAAACATACTGGAGTTTTGGGAAATAATAAAACTTTTTGAGAGCTTTCACTCAAATTTCTCTCCCTCTTACGTTCTTATTTTCTACGGTTTGTTCTTATTTTATTCTTTGTTCATCTTCGTTTTTCAACCCTTTTTATTTTGATTTAATCCATGTTCCCCTGATTTTTTTTATATATTTTAGTTTTTTTAATAATTTTAGTATCATATCAAACTCTTTCATTTTTTAATAATTTTTTTAGTATTACTCTTAGTAAATTATTTTTTAAATTTTACTCAAATCATTATTTTAAAAAAATATATTTCATTTAATTGTCATATTTTATCCAAAAGTTTTTCTAAAATGAGGCAATGTTTTTCGTATTTAGGAATTCGGGAAATATTGCCCTAACATGCTGGGTTACGATTTCCCGTTAGTCTAAATGCCTAAAGTATCCATCTAAATAGATTTTGTAAATCACGAGATGATTTTAGTTACGAGAGTTTAAGAATATCGTGTTCTATCATGCTGGATGTGATGTTTGTATTCTTTCGGAGCTAAGGAATCTCGATTTTTGAACTTAAATAATTCCGGTTTTAAAAAAGGGATCCTATTTTTAAATCCTTTCAAATTTTTGACATTAAGACAGAAAACTATTCAATTTGGTACCAATTTTGGACGTTGCGAGAGTGCTAATCCTTCCTCGTACGTAACCGACTCCCGAACCTATTTTCTTAATTTTCGTAGACCAAAACGTTTTATAAGGTGATCCAATCACACCTAAAAAGGTTGGTGGTGACTCCCATTTTCGTTTTTCAAAAGTCGATCCCCATTTTTCAAAAATAGTTTCGACAATGATTACTTCAATATCCTCCTCAGTTCTCAAGACGACCCTTTTAGTCGCACAGTCCAGACTGACACAGTGCTTGACTAACTAGTCCATACCCAGAATCAGGTCGAGCTCCCCAAACGAAAGCTCCATCAGATTAGCCGAAAATACCAGCCCTTGAACCTTTAGCAGAACATCTCTATACAGTTTGCTAACCCAAATCAATTCCCCTAGTGGACTTAGTATAGTCACCTCACTAGAAGTACTCTTAACCAAAATCCCTAAGTTTCCAGACACAATGCTAGCTACATAGGAATGTGTGAAACCTATGTCTATCAAAGTGAAATAAGGTACATCATAAATTAAGAATGTACTAGTAATGACGTCTAGAGCATCTCTGTCCTCTTGGAGATGACCAGCATAAACAAGAGCAGGCTGCCTCACCTCAGTCTGACTAGCACCTTTGTCATGTGCTCTCTATCCATAGCTCATACCGTTACCATACCTAGCCTGACCACGGCCTCTTGGTCGCTGCTAAACTATCCTCTACGGCTATACAGTACCAGAACCTAAAGCTTGCACCTAATCAGCCCTTAGTGGACACTCCTGAATGCGGTGCTTTAAGGACCCACACCTCAAACACGCCCCTGTCTTCCTCCAACACTTGTCCTGATGGTGTCTACCATAATATCCACACGACTACAACCCAGTAGGAGCAACAGGGGGTCCAACTCTTACCAATGCACCAGTCCTGGCCTTTTTCTTAGGCCTTTGTACCAAACTCGACGGCTCTGAATCCCTTTTGTTCTTACCCCTCTCACATATCTGTTTTGGCGCTCAATGCACTTAACCTCTTCAGTGATCTTCACATTCTTTACTAGAACGGAGAACTCTTACTCCCTCTATGGAGCTATCAGTACTCTTAGATTATCCCTAAGGCCGTCCTCAAAATAACGCATCTCTCATATTCAAACACCACTATACCTCGCGCATAGTGCCTCAGTCTTAGAAATTCGGCCTCATACTTGGCCACAGATCAGTCTCCCTGAGTGAAGTTTAGAAACTCACGCCTATAAGCATCAATGTAACTTGCTTCCACATGCTTCCTTTGGAAGGCAGACTTAAAGAACTCCCAAGACAAATGGTCGAGCTGAGTTCACTCCTTAACGGTCAACCACCATTGATAGGCCTCATCGCTAAGCAAAGAGACCGCACCCTTCAATTTCTGCTCAAAGGTACTTCCCAAATCATCCATTATCTTCTCAGTAGCCTCTATCCAGTACTCAGCCATGACAGGGGCAACTCTAGTGACACCCCTAAAAGGTTTAGCTCCATTGGACTGGAGTCATTCCGTAATCGACCCTCGGCCCCCAGATCTAATGTTAGGCCCAGTGACCCTCTCTAGTATCCTTAACATAGTTTAGGACAATGCATTGTCCCCAAAAACATAGTTTAGGACAATGCATTGTCCCCAACCATGCGATCTTGAGACCTAGTCCAGTAGCAGGTGACACCGGTGTCTCACTTGTATCCAGGTTTGGCATGCTACCTAGAGAAGAGGACTTAGCTCGAGCCCCCTATTGCCTCTACCTCGAACTCTAGTACCACGTCCACGAATACCTCGTGTGTTCATGTCTATTTGGATTTATCTGGTATTACGAATTTTATGAATCAGTTACAGTGTCAGTATTTATTAACAGATGTTTTATGTAAAGCAATATCATAATTTTAGAGTTTGTTTTTCGCAAGTACAGTCTCTATTAGTTTCAGTTCCACTACAGTTTCAGTATACACTAACTAAAGTGTTTTTAGAAAAGGCTATCTATAATACCATAACAGTTTATCAGAATACTTACAAGATCAGCGTCGGAGACTCGGTGTACTACATTCTTAGTCAAATCATTTCAAATTATTTGAAAATCATTTCTTAAAAACTAAGTTTTGAAACCCAAAACCCACAGTTGAGTTTTGCAACTCAGCTCTGATACCATTAAATGTAACACCCCAAACTTGGCCTAGATGTTATGGCCGAATTTGGTGATGTCACATGAAATGGGATTTGAAATCGAATCATCAAGTTAAAATCGTTTCCATTTATTAGCTTCTATTTATCTCTCGACAATTTCAAAATTATTTTCTCGTTAACTTGATTCGTTTGTAAACATATTCCGAAGCAAAAGCTTTTAAAAACGTGATATTTTAATAAAGCTATTTGCGTTTAGAAGAATATATATATTTTTTAAATAAACCAAGTTTCTGTTGAGTTTTTGCAATTTAAAAATCCATGGAAACAGTTAAAATCCAAAATAAAGACAAACAGTCCAAAAGTCCCAAATTACATTAAAAACAGGAAATGGGAACCATAAATGAAATTAAAGCAGTTCAACAGACATTGGTCATCGCTGAGTCCTTCGCCGCATCGATCCGTCTAAGTTTAGGGATTAACTGTGCAAATAAAATAGAAAAGGGTGCATTTACGTAAACTCAGTGTGTAATCCCAGCAGAAGGCATGCATATAGTCAAACAACAGTTATCAGTCAAATGCAGTCTGGGGCCTAAGCCCATTTTAGATTCAGATATAGTTTAGGCCTTAGTCCATTCAGATACAATTTCAAGTATAAATTAAGGACTTAGCCCATCTTAGATACAGTATGCACACAGTAACAGAAAATCAGTATCCTACCCACTAGCCTCTACATACCATCTTAGACCATCCCTTCACACCATGTGGGGTTTAAAACACCCACCCAACCCTACACACCAAGTCGTACCGAATGCGGCACATATCAGTAATATTGAAGTTAAGCAGCCAGATAATAGGCATGAAAGCCTTTCAATACACTTCCTCCAATAATCAATCATCTCACCTTAATGCAGATGCAACTAAACATGTTCAATGTTGACATATAGAAATTCATGCTTACATGCTAGAATTCAGTTATCAGTCATACATACGAATCAGTAAACGTGCATAAATTTTAACATGCTCAATACATATATTATATATTCAGGTCACACGATTTAGGGTCTAAGTAGTGCTTACCAACCCTATAGTAGGTTCACAGTCGACTTGGGCGACCTGTACAACCCTAGAAAACATTGTAGCTAAATGGGCCAAGGTGCCCACATGCCCCGATTGGCCTTGGCCTGTGTGTATCACACGGCCTGGCCTAAACTTCCACATGATCGCGTGGACTACTCGTGTGGACCCACATGCTAGTGTGGCGCACATATCCCAATTCTGTGTAGCTTGTGTGTCACACACGGCTTACCTAGCCATCACACAGTCGTGTCTAGCGCACGCCCATATGGCGTTGATAGTGAGGTTTTTCTATTTTTTTTCAAATCTAGTTTTTTGCATTTTCAGGTACACACCTGGAATCGAGTTGCTGCGAAAACACTCCTGAACCTTCCAGAACCTAAAATTGATACCACAAACCATCTAAAATCAGTTTAAATTCATGATTAGCCCAAATCACCAAACCAACAATATTTCAAATCAAACATTTAACACTTAACTACCATAGAGATTCGATTACAATTCTGAGTGAGGAGAGTCCCTAACTTCCTGATTTACTGTTGCCAAAATCGACAATAAGGTTCCAATCGAAAGATTCTGAAAATGAAATAATTTTTTTAAAAAACACTTACTTGTGCAAACCAATCTATGTCCACATACCTTAATCGAGTGAGGAAACCCCCAAAACAAAAAATATTAACTGTGGAACTAAAAGTGGTGAGAAAAATTTGAAGAAACAAGAGAAGTAAAAAAATTTTCAAGAAAGAAGTAAAAAAATTAAACATACATTTCTCATACAATTATCAATCCAAATATAAGTCATTCAAAATCATGAATAATGTCCCTAATAGAGCCTATGAGGCCCAAATCATGCATTAGGAATGGTTCAGGACTAAACCGATATCTCAAGAAATTTTTGGAACACTTAGAAAATTTTTCAAAATACAGGAAACACATGCCCGTGTGGCCTGGCCATTTTTCTCACACGGCCAAAGACACGCCCATGTCACAGGCCATGGGATCACATGGCCGTGTCCCAGCTCGTGTCCGACCTCGTGTAACTCTTTGACTTGGGTCACACGACCAACCACATGCTTGTGTGACCAGCCCGCGTGCCCTACAAAATGGCCACACACGCCCGTGTGTTGAGCCGTGTGGGGCATACTGACTTGATTTCTAGTTTAACATTAGGGGACATACGGCCGTGTCACTTGACCATGTGTGTAACAACCTATTTTTGGGTCAAATCAAAATAGTGGTTTCAAGACCACAAATCCAAAGTAGAAATATTTATTTTACTATTTCTTTAAGGTCCACAACATGATAGAATAATTGTGTTGAAAATTTTGTTAAGAAATTTTATCAATTGAGTACTCAATTTGATTAGAAGGACTAAGTTACAATAGGTGCAAAATTTGAGTCCTATAGGCTAAAGGTAGTAAATTGTTATGAAATTCTAAATTAGAGGTCCTTAAATGGTAATTAGATCATTATACTTTAGGATGGACAAAAATGGACATGGAGTTGGTAAAATTTCAAAGTTTAAGTGAGGGGTAAATAGGTAATTTGGTAAATAAAGCCAAAATAACTAAATAAAAGATGTCATCTTCTTCAATTTCATCCTTATAGAAATTAGAAGAGGAGACATCGCAAGGGTTTGGCCAAGCTTTCAAGCTCGATTGTAAGTCTGTTCTTGTCTCGTTTTTAACAATTTTTATATTTTTGATATCGTTGTAACTTGATTTAGCTATTTCAAGGACTAAATTGAAAGAAAGTTAAAGTCTAAAATTTTACCCATGTTGGATATGCATGTATTTTGATGTTTGATGGTAGAAAATGCATGTTCATTGTTAGTTAAATAACGTTTGCAATGTGATTTTCGATAAAAAGTCAAATAGGTACTTATTTCTAAAAGTCTATAAAATGTGTAGAAAAGTGTTAATAAATGAAAAATGTGGGTTGTTATAAGTATAAAGAACAATCGGCTAGGCTTGGATTGTGAAGATACTGAATGAAATTCATTTTACAAGCCTAGGGACTAAATTGTAAAATGTTGACAAGTTAGGGAAAAATGTAAATTTAGCCATAATGTGTTTGGGCTGACTTGAATAACGTGATGATTAAATAAGTTAAATGTGGTATTATAGATCAAGAAAAACAAAGTTCAGGTCTAGATTGGGGGAAAAACAAAGTAACTGACGAATATATCATTTTGGTCATTTTTGTAATCGAGGTAAGTTCGTATGTTAAATAAGCTTTACTTTAAATGTGTTTTATATGCTTTATGTAATCGACCTTACAGACACATTTGATGATGATCTGGCAAGCGAGAAATCCCAATCGAACCTTAGGAATAGATTAGGATACAAGTGACATGTCACTAGGGTTTTATGTCATGTGATCCGGGTGCTGGTCCTGTACGTCCTACTTGTGGCTGAGTATACTGGCATATGCTACGGTTACTTGACAGCTTGTGTGAGCAACACCAAGTAGATATGTCTTGACTGACAGCTAGTGTGAGGAGGCTCGTTATTAGCTCGAGAGCAAGCATATATGTGATACGAGATAGAGGTAGCAATGTCTACATATGTGGCACCTTGGTGCAAGGTTTCTCGAGTATTTGAATTTATTATTCTGAGTGGTTTACTGGGTATGTTAATGATGAGAACAAATATGAAGTTATTACGAGATGGTACAGGTGATAAACCATAAATTATACATGTTTTTACCCCATGTTTAATGCATTTTATGGATGATTTCTCATTAGAATTAGTAAATTCAATGCTCCTAATGCTTTAATTTCATGTTTTATACTTAGGAAAGCATAAGAGAGTGTAAGGAACGAGAAACGGGCCAAAAACAAAGAAAATGGGCTAAAGTACGAAATCAACACGGCTTGGACCTCCTCACACGGGCAGACTACACGGCCGTGTCATTTTGGTAGGCTCGAACACGGTTTGAAGTAATCAAACACTGGCGTGTGCCACGGGCGTGTCCCTGTCGAGCCCAAGTTGAGTCCAATTCAGAAAAGGCCCATTTTAAGGGTTTTTAGGAATTCCAAAGCCTATAAATACACCCTAGAGGAAGAGGAAAAGGGAGACGGAAAATAGGGGGTAAGGAATTACTCCAAAGAAGCTGATTGATCTATCTCAGAAGCCGGATTCATCATCAAGACTGAAGATCTCTCCTCAATTTTCCTTCAGGAGTTTTGGATTTTCTTTATGTTTTGCACTCTTTATTCTTCTGAGATGTTTTCTTATTTAGTTATGAACTAAAACCCCTAAATACCTAAGGGGAATGAAACCTAAGACGAATCTTGTAATTATTTTCTGAATCGTATGATAAATATTTAACTTGTTCTTAATTATGTGTTCTTAACTCTTGTTTTGATATCCCAGGATACTGATTCAAGACATGCTCTTATTCAGAGGAGGAATAGACCCTGTCTAAGAGTACATTTGTCATAACTAAGCAGAGTTGATTGCGCGCCTAGACATAGGGTGACAAGATTTTGCCAGATTAGGGTGAAACCTAATAAGGGGATCCATAGATCGAGTTAATGCAACCTTAGAGTGTTAATTAGAGAAAAGTCTCAGTTATTCAATCTAGGGATTAGACGTTATTAGTCTTGAATAGGGATAATAACATAACTTAGGGATCTCTACAGAACAAGTTAAATGAATAAATCGTCCGATTCGGAGCCAAAATAACAAGTAAAGTCTAGGTGGATTTTTCCTTAGGTATTGTCTTAAGTCAATCGATTTTTCCCAGAAGAAATTCCCCAATTATTTTCTCTGTGCATTTTAAGTTTAGATAATTAGTTAGTTAAAACAAAAACCTATTTATTCTTAGGCTAGATAATAAAAAGACAGTCTTTACTAGTACATTTAGTTTCTTTGGGTTCGACAATCCGGTCTTGCTAAAACTATACTACTGTTCGATAGGTACACTTGCCTACATCGCGACAATAGTTAGTTCAAGAATGAGTAATTATAAAATTTTAAAACCTATCATGAAATTACGCGATCAAGTTTTTGGTGCCATTGCCGGGGAGCTAAGATATTAGGAACGCTCAATTTTTATTAGTTTAGCCATTTATTTTTCTTGCAATTTAATTTAATTATTATTATTTATTAACCTACTATTTCTTTCACTTGGCAGGTTTTTCTGGTTTATGACTAGAAGAAACCCGTCGGGACTATTACTTTTTGACGAAGAAAACGATCATACAATTCGTAGAAACCAAAGAGAAATAAGGCGCAGCTTAAGATACACGGAGAACGAGCAAGAAGATGATACTCAACCCCTAACCGAAGAGATGGCTGAAAACCAAGGCAATCAGCTACCTCCTGTAATTGCAGTTAATCAAAATCCTGCTCCACACACTATGTATGATTATGCTAAACCTTCTTTAACAGGAACTGGATCAAGCATAGTTAGACCTACTGTAGCTGCAAATACTTTTGAATAAAAACCTAACACTATTCAAATGATACAACAATTTGTTTAGTTTGAGGGTTTGAAGGATGAGGATCCCAACACTCATTTAGCCAACTTCTTAGAACTATGTGATACATTTAAAATTAATGGCGTTTCTGATGATGCCATACGTCTTCGGTTGTTTCCCTTTTCATTGAGGAACAAAGCTAAACAGTGGTTGAACTCATTACCACGAGGGTCAATTACTTCTTAGGAACAAACGACCGAAAATTTTTTACTAAAATATTTTCCGCCGGCTAAAACGGATAAATTACGTAATGATATCTCTTATTTTGTGTAGATGGATTTAAAAATACTCTACGATGCATGGGAGAGATACAAGGACCTTTTGAGAAGATGCCCCCACCATGGGCTACCGCTTTGGCTCCAAGTACAAACATTTCACAATGGTTTGAATCCTTCGACTCGGAAAATGGTTGACGCAGCGGTGAGCGGAACCATCAACAATAAAACACCGGAAGATGCCTATGAGTTTGTAGAGGATATGTCACTGAATAACTATCAGTGGCAAGTCATGAGGACAAAGCCAACAAAAAAAGCCGACGTTTATAACGTCGATTTGGTCACCATGCTCTCTAATCAAGTAGAACTCTTACATAAAAACATTGATGGTTTTCTTAGTTCTTCACAGGTTCACCTAGTAATGCAGTGCGAAGCAAGTAGCGGTGGAACAAACCATTCAGAATACCAACCTTATGGCTACAGCATGGATAACGAGCAATTAAACTACATGGGTAATAATCCTCGACCTCAAAACAATCCATATAGTAATAACTATAATGTAGGTTAGAGGAACCACCCCAATTTCTCGTGGGGCGGTCAAGGAAATAAAAAACCACAACATCCTCCGGGCTACCAACAACCACCTTACCAACAAGAAAAGAAGCCAAAACTTGAAGAGATGCTCTCAAAGTTTATATCAGTGTCTGAAACCCATTTTTAGAACACCGAGACAGTACTTAAAAATCAACAAGCGTCGATCCAAAGCCTCCAAACTCAGATAGGCTAGCTTTCCAAACTAATCTCTGAATGACCACAAGGTAGTTTGCCAAGTAATACCGAACATAACCCAAGGGAACAACTCAACGTAATTAATATTCAAGATGACGAAGGAGTCGTTGAGCCTTAACCAGAACCGAGGCAAGAAACTGTTGTAAGCAAAGGTCAAGATGAGGTAGATCAAAATACAAACAAACTAGTGACTGTCAAATATAAACCTCGTGTGCCATACCCTAACATGACAAGGAAAGACCGTTCAGATGAACAATTTGGTAAATTCCTTAAACTTTTAAAAAAATTACATATTAACTTACCGTTTATTAAAGCTCTATCGCAGATGCCAAATGCAATGAAATTTTTAAAGGAGCCTTTAGCAAATAAGCGGAAGTTGGACGAGGCATCGCATGTGGAGCTGAACGCAGTTTGCTCGGCTATTCTCCAAAATAAACTACCTAACAAACTAAAAGACCCAGGGGCTTTACTATTCCTTGCTTAATCGGTAGTTTAGATGTTAATCATGCATTAGCGGATCTAGGGGCTAGTATCAACGTCATGCCTTACTAAATGTTTAAGCAACTAGGTCTCGGGAAACCCAAACAGACTAGGATGAGCATTCAATTAGCAGATAAAACTATAAAATCGATAAATTTATATTTCCCGTTGACTTTATTGTTCTAGACATAGAAAAGGATAGCAACACTCCCTTAATTCTAGGAAGGCCCTTTTTAGCAATTGCTAAAACCATCATTGATGTTGGCACAGGTGAACTCACACTCCGGGTGGGAGACGAAACAATCACCCTTCAAGCTCGCAATTTTGGCAACACATGAGGAATTGAAGGTGATCATTTAAACCATTCTACTAAACCTAACAATATGGTGCAACCTACTTTGCAGAAAATGAGTCTGAAGGAAGCACACGAGTCGTTCACAAGCAATAGTAGAGGACCTGTTCATGAAGATTGAAGACTACAAATCTAGGAACTCGATGAATGGCGGATGGACAAACCAAGAACACCAGACAAATTAAAACTACTCCAAAACGAGCCCGATACCTCTCCAAATCAACTTAAAGTTGGTGATAAGGCCTTATTAGATGCCACAGATCCCCACATTGTCACTACCACACCGAATGAGGAAATCCCTCTTACGATATTTAGTAATTTTCCATTCGGTACGATGGAGGTGAGTCATCCTAAGTTCGGCACTTTTAAGGTAAACAACACTCGATTAAAACCCTATTTTGATGAGATTGATAGCAGGAATGAGGAGTATAAACTCCTCAAACCACCATGACTATTCACAGGAGAGGTAAGTCGAGCTTAGACTATAAATAAGCGCTTCTCGGGAGGCAACCCGAGCACTAACAATATTAATTTCTTTAAATTTTGGTATTTAACTCCTAAATTTTTAATAGAAATCTTGAATACAGGTGTTTGCACAGAGACACGGCCACACACACGGGCGTGCTTAAGGGCGTGTGAAAATAGGGCAAAAGATTTCCCCAACACGAGCGATAATTAAATGCCACGGCTGTGTGATATGGCCGTGGTCAAGCCTGCCAAAACAACAAGGGCGTGCGACATGCCCATGTGGAACACCCGTGGTAGAACTTGTTAAATTAACACAAGTGTAGGGCTTGCACACACGGGCGTGGGAGAAGCGAACGAAGCTAGACACGGCCGTGTAAACCCACACACCTGAGGAACACAGACGTGTACTAAATGTCAGAGCGCCCAAATTTGAAATTCGCGAATCATAAGGGCTGAAATTGGGGGACACGGGTGTGTGCCCTAGCCGTGTGGCCCAAATCTATAAATATCCTACACTATTCACTTTCTTCCCCATTAAAAAACCCTAACCCTAGCCGCTGCAACTCCACACGGCCTCCCTGCCTCCCCCGTGCGCCACCTACAACTCCATTCTCGACGCCAAATCTCTCCCCTTAGCATTTGTTAATTCCTTTTTCTTTTATTTCATTGATTTATAATGATATTTATCATATTAATCTATATTTTTCACGTTATTTCCATATTGATAATCACATAAATTTCATTTATCAAACAAGTTATCATCTTTCTCATGTTTAAAATCTTACTCATTACATGATTCCTACACTTCATTCAATTAGTTAGAAGTGAATATTCATGGCTAGGATAGTTGAAATAATCATGCATATTTTGTTGACATCTCTTTTCATTCATATCGTATTTTGCATTCTATTCATTGCCATTTTTACTTATATTACCATGCTCATGCCACAAAGAAATGGGTTATTGAACTTATTATTTTAATTGAATTTAGTAATTGTGGCTGAATATAGTTATGCATTTTCTTTTTCGAATCTAGTCGCATTCCTTTTATATATTATAAATTGTCCAGTCATCAAAAGACAAATTGATGTTTCCACTTGCAAGTACACAATGTCATCTTCAAGAGGAAAGAAAACTGCCGTACCTGCTTCAAAGAAGAGGAAGGGAGCGTCCTCTTCCACAGGTCCAACCGCGAAAATTCATCACCCTCTTCTACAGTTCCCCCGAGGGCCCCAGGAAGAACTTTTCCAGATACTTCGGGCACTACCTTTAATTGCGGGTCGCTGCATCGACTGGGCTGCCGTAGAACAAGTTCAGATGGCTGATGCGATTCGGGCCCTCTTAACCATCGACCCTTGGGAGCTGTTCTTTGGGATCATTGAACCAACATACCTCAAGCTCACGATGGAACTATGCTCAACGTTCCATCTCCAAACCGTAATGACGAACTACGATGATCTCGACACGGTGCAGTTTCACCTAGGCGGGTTAGTCCGCCAGCTAAGCATCCCAGAGTTCGGTGCAACACTAGGCTTATATACGAAGGAGTTCAAGGAGGAGAATGAATTACATTATCTCATTCGCCACATACATTTCTCTCCCTCGAAGTGCTGGCACACTTTGGCCCCTAGCACGGCCTCCTACAATCCTAGCCGCTCCAAGGCATCAGTTCTCCCACCATGTTTGAGGTACTTACACACTATTTTAGCTCACACGATTACAGGGAGGCGAGAGAGCACTGGCATCGTCAACACCCACGACGTCTACTTCTTATGGTGCATGTCACAAGGGCATGTCATTAACCTTGCCTATTTCATCGCCCTTGCGATACAGCACCAGAAAGAGCGGCATCGGAAGGGGTTCATCTCCATTGGCCCCTATGTGACTCGACTGCCGCGACACTTCGGGCTCCTCAACACCGCAGCCCAAGAATCATCCCTCACGCTCATCGGCCAGATGTCTCCTCAAGGCATCTCGAGCATGTTTAGCATGAGGATGATCGAGAGGCACCGAGGAACCTACCCTCCTCAGTATCGTCTCGCCCAATCTACCGAGGAGGAGGCCTACAAGGACATTCCTGATGATGTCCCCCCACAGCACGAGGACCCACCGACTCAGCAACCAGCACCCTCTTGTCCAGTTTATGCGGCGGCTTCATATGCTGACATCTTTGAGCACCTCACTCGATTCAAGCAGTAGTGTTTTTAATGTTTTGACAACATTGATGCTACTCTACAGTAGATTTGTCAGCACCTCCACATCTCATCGCCAGTCCCACCTCGAGAACCATCTAGCGATGAATATGTTTAAAAACATTTATTTAGTATTTTATGTTTTTAATTTTTATTAAAACTACTTTTATTTTTATTTTTAGTAGATTTTAGAATTTTATTTTTAATTATTAATTTCGATTTTTCTTTATGAGTAACTATTCTTCATAATATCCTCTAAAAAGTTCCTGATTTTATCACAGTTCTATAGAGTTCTATAGATCGTCGGATATTGCATCACACTATCAACTGTCATTTTGGGTATCGATGATCTTAACATTTTGAGAATATGCATGTATAGGGACTTGGTCATTTTGTTATATGTGTCATTATGATTTGGCCAAATGTATTGGCTTGTAATTGTCAAAGGCTTGATGTGGTATTTGGCCATGTAACTTGGCTCATTTTGGTTGAATTGGTTGTAAGCTTATATATATATGCATGCATGTGCAACTATCTCTTGTATGATGTAGTTTATAAATGCTTGATAAATGGTTGAATGTGGCTTAATGAGTTTGATGTGATTTGGATTGGTAGAATATGATGTTGAAGACATGTTGAGTACGGATAATGAAATGACATGAATTGACCTTGTTTTGTGGATGCATTGGTTGTCCAAGTGTGCTATGAATTATGCCTTGAACTTGTGCATGTGTAGGAGTAAATGAGGGTGACAAATGGCTTGGTAAATAGCCTTTATTTTGTCCACACGGGTAGACACATGGGCATATGTCTAGGCCGTGTGTGACACACAGCTTACCCCATAGGCATGTGTTCTGGCCGTGTGTCCCCTGCACCTTAATTTTGAGAAACAGAATGCTCAGAATTGAGAACACGGATAGAGACACAGGCGTGTGTCTCAGCTGTGTGAGTGACACGGCCTTGGCACAAGCGTGTGAAGTTTGCACCTATTTTATGAAAATTAAATTAACTACACGGCCTAGCACACGGGCATGTGACTTGGTCGTGTGAACTCAATTGTTACATGCTTTGCAAAATAAAGAGTTACACGGGTCAGGGACACGGGCGTGTCCCAAACCACACGGGTGTGTGACCCTTGTGCATGGAAAAAAATTTCTAAGTTTTGTAAAATTTTCCTAAGTGCTCGGTTTAGTCTCGAATCGCTTCCAAAGTATGTTTTAAGCCTTGTAGGCTTGCATTAGGGACTTTATGTTTGAATGCAAATGATTTTAATTTGGATGAAAATTTATGACTCGAACTTGTATGTTTGCTTGTGGTGTGAGTCTGGTAATGCCTCGTATCATATTTTGGCGTTGAATATGGATAAGGGGTGTTACATTTAGTCGATTCTTAGACTAACGTAGCATGTGTGAGAGTCTAACTATACATGCCAAATATAATTTGTTATAGTGTGACGACTCTTAATAATTTAAATTGTGTTTTCATCTAGTAAATAGATCCCAATCGAGAGGTAGCTGATGATGTTGAAAGTAATGTGCCGGCTCCTGCTCAAGGGACAGTGCCATCTGAAAGTAGACGAGTAATGGTTAGTCAGGGAAGAAAGGCTAGAAAAGCCTTCTTCTAAAGGAAGAACGAGTGGTTTATCGAGTTTGTTCAAACAAATCCGATTGCCCAACATCTTCCACTCCCACCTAACCTGCAACTGGTTCTCGTAGCTCCCCAAGGTGTGGAATTGTTAAGACTGAAAAAGCCTCCAGTTGATAAGATTCAGAAACAAGGGGCTGAAGAATTTAGAGCCAATGTTGATGATGATCCCGAGAGGGTAGAGTTTCGGCTTGAGAACTCTATTAGGGTATTTGATGAGCTTTCTTGTACACCGGATGAGTGTTTGAAATGTGCTATATCACTTCTGAGGGACTCAACATATCGGTGGTGGAATACTCTTGTATCCGTGGTACCGAGAGAAAGGGTTACTTGGAAATTCTTTCAAGATGAGTTCAGAAAGAAATATATAACTCAATGATTCATTGATCAGAAATGCAAAGAGTTTTTAGAGCTGAAACAAGGTCGTATGTTAGTGACTGAATCTGAGTGAGAGTTTGTTAGGCTCAGTAAGTATGCTCGGGAATGTGTTTCCACCGAGGCTAGCATGTGCAAAAGATTCGAAGATGGGTTGAATGAGGATATCAGATTGTTAGTTGGGATTTTAAAGTTGAAAGAATTTGTTCTGCTAGTCGACCAAGCTTGCAAAGCCGAAGAGCTGAGCAAAGAAAAGAGAAAAGCTGAGCTTGAGGCTAGAGATTCAAGAAAAAGACCGATGAATAAGTCATTTCAGTCTTCGTCAAAGAAATCGAGGGATTTGTGTACTCGATCGAATGTTTCAACTAGGTATCTCAACAGAGATCGTGGGAAGCAATATTCAGGTTCTAAGGCCCAAACTACGTCAATAGAGAGCGTTGGTAATACTAGGTCCAATAGACCTGTATGTCAACATTGTGGTAGATGACATTTCGGTGAATGTAGGATGAATAATTGGGCTTGCTTTAAATGTGGCTCCCAAGATCACTTTCTTCGAGATTGCCCTGAAATGACTAAGAAAGATAATTTTTAGAATGCAAGGCCGAGTAACACTGCCACTAGAAGGAGGCCATAGAGAAACACAGGAAATACGAATAGTAGCAGAGGTGTAATGAAAGATTGAACTATGAGATCAGAGGTCAGAGCACCTGCTAGAACTTACACTATTCACGCTCGCGAAGATACAACATCACCTAATGTTATCACTGGTACATTTTCTCTCTATGATACTAATGTAGTTGCATTGATTGATCCTGGATCGACTCATTCTTATATTTGCATGAATTTGGTATCTTGTAAGAATTTGCCTATTGAGTCTACTAAGTATGTGATTAAATTTTTGAACCCCTTAGGAAAATCTATTCTAGTTGATAAAGTTTGCAAGAGTTGTCCTTTAATGATTAGGGGTCACTATTTTTCGGCTGACTTAATGCTTTTACCGTTTGATGAATTCGATGTAATTCTTGAAATGGATTGGTTGACTCTACATGATATCGTAGTGATTGTAAATGAAAGATTATTGAATTGAAATGTCAAAATAATGAAATTCTTCAGATGGAACGAGTGACTCGGGTGAGTTGCCAATTGTGATTTCGTCGATGTCGGCTCAGAGGCAAGTAAGAAAAGGTTGTGAAGCTTATCTTGCGTATATATTGAATACAAAAGTGCCTGAATTAAAAATCGAATCTGTTCTAATAGTTTGTGAATACACTGATGTGGTTTTAAAAGAGTCGCCTGGATTACCACCAATATCGATATCTCCGTATAGAATGGTCCAATTGAATTGAAAGAATTGAAATCTCAGTTGCAAGAGTTGACAGATAAGGGTTTTGCGAGACCGAGTTCTTCGCCCTGGGGTGCACCAGTATTATTCATTAAGAAGAAAGACGGATCCATGAGACTTTGTATTGATTATAAGGTTACAATAAAGAACAAGTATCCTTTACCGAGAATTGATGACTTATTTAATCAATTGAAAGGGACAACAGTGTTCTCGAAGATAGACTTGAGACCAGGCTATTATCAGTTGAAAGTTAAAGAGTCGAATGTGCCGAAGACTGCGTTTAGAACAAGGTACGGGCATTAAGAATTTCTTGTTATGTCGTTTGGGTTAACTAATGCTCCTGCAGTTTTATGGACTTGATGAATCAAATTTTCCAGCCGTATTTAGATAACTTTGTGGTTGTTTTTATTGATGACATTTTGATTTATTCTCGAGATGAGTGTGAACATGCCGAACATTTAAGAATTGTCCTACAGACTTTGAAAGATAAGAAATTGTTTGCTAATTTTAGCAAAAGTGAGTTTTGGCTTCGAGAAGTCAAATTTCTAGGACACATTGTCTCAGCTCGGTTTAGTCCCAAACCACTTCCAAAGTATGTTTTGGTCCTCGTAGGCTTACATTAGGGACTTTATGTTTGAATGCAAGTGATTTTAATTTGGTTGAAAATTTATGACTCGTACTTGTATGTTTGCTTGTGATGTGAGTCCGGTAATGCCTCGTATCATGTTCCGGTGTTGAATATGAATAAGGGGTGTTATAGTGTGTCACACACGGCTGAGACACATGCTCATGTCTCTGCCCGTATGGACAAAAATAGGCTATTTACTAAGCCATCTTTCTCATCCAAAATGCTTTCACCTATACCAAACCAAAAGGCATATGACCACAACTTCAATGGCATTTAAACTTATCTAAACCAAGTTCAATTCATGCTATCTCAATACCATCAATCAAAATACACACAATTATCACAAGAATCCATTCAATTCATACCAATTTCACATTTTCAAATCACTTAAATGGTCACTTTCAAATATGCACTATTTTGCTTAAAACCACAAGCATACTTATCTCAAAATTTTTAACCATTTGGTATCCATAATGCCAATTCACAACAAGCATCACATAGCAATTATCAACTACATAACAAAAGGCCATTTACACCTATATATATGTACATCACCAAACATGCCAAAATAAGCCAAATCACATGGATATACACATAACAACCATTCATCATTTACAAGCCAACTCAAATGGCTAAATTAATTACTAATATATACCAAGCTGACCATAACTCCTATACATGCCATATAACCAAATACATAATTTCAAAAGTACTAAAGTGATAGCTTGATAGTGTGATGAGATCTTCGACGATTCCCAAATCCAAGCAAGCTTCGATAATCACTATAAAACACGGACAAGTAAACAGAGTAAGCTATGAAGCTTAGTAAGCTCGTAAAGTTAATAAGTAAAACTCACCATTTAATCACCATTCAAGTAATATAACATAGTATACTACATAACCATTTAATCATAAGGTTAACAAATATTCAATCACATAAGTAATCAAAAACTCACAACTTTCATAGATTCAATACTCATATAGTTTCCATACATACCTGTACTGATACGTATCTATTACTCACCATTTCATATTTTCGATATACCCATTGAACCATTTGGAATAATATCAGATGCTCGGGAATCTCGCACCCTAAGTGCCAAATACATAGTCGAAGCTATCTCAATCTCATATCTCATATAATGCCCACTCTCGAGCTATCAACGGATCTGCTCACACAAGTTGATGGTCATGACATAACTACACAGTGCTGCTTACACAAGCTGACGAGAATCCGCAATACATGCCAGATAACTCAACCACCGGTAGGACGTACCGACCAGCACCCAAACACATGAACCCTAATGACATGTCATTCGTATCCTAATCTATTCCTAAGGTTCAACTGGAATTTCACACTCGTTGAACATATCCATAAGGTCGTATTCACAGTTAGATTCAATTGAACATATCCATAAGTTATATAGCTATTAGACACCTTTAGCTAATAGAACACAAGTTTTATACTTTACGCGATTTAGTCCTTTTTATCTAATTGAGCATTCAAATGATAAAATTTCTTAACCAAATTTTCACACAATCATACTATCATGCTATAGAATAATAATAAAATAATTATTTTGACCTCAAATTTGTGGTCCCAAAACCACTGTTCTGATTTGATCGAAAACGGGCTATTACAAATTATATATAAGCGAGTTGAGTGTAATTGCATGTAGGAGTATATGTTAGTTTTATGATTTAATGAAACATGAATGTGATATTTTGACTTGATTAGAATATGGTTGTGAATGTGTTGTAGTATGCTCTTGTTTAACCTTTGATATTTTGACTTGATTAGAATATGGTTGTGAATGTGTGCACATTGTGTTGTAGTATACATATAACTATAAACTTTCCAGTCGTTTTAATATCATTTCAAACAACTCTTAAACCCATAATTATTAATTATTCAATTTCATCACTTAACATATAAAACTTCATATAAACATATCATCTTCAAATAATTCGTGAATTCAATACATATATATTTTCATCATATGGCCCGATGAACTATAATAAATTGATACAGATACATGGGTAACTACACCACACTAGAATGCTCGTAAGAGCTGAAACTATAACACACTAGAGCACTGAAGTGTAAAACCTATAGGCATCATATAATCAGTATCAATACATCCCTCCACCACACTAGTATAACTCGGTAATCTGCAACAAATGCTAGATTCTGGTATAATCAGTAATATTTTCGTACCATTACATATATCCCGTATAACGCACAAATAACCCTACTGGCATGCGAATCGTATCCTAATCATTTACTACGTTCAAACGGGCACTTTAACTGAATTCATCATATTAACAAATCAAAGGCACTTCCAGGATATCCGTACACACACTATAATTCCATCACATCCATTTCAAGATCATATAATTCATATTTCACAACCATTCATCAATTTCCAATTAAATATTCTTTCACATTATACTCAATTGTAACCAATTTATCATTACAATCCAATATTAAATATTAAACTACATATCAATTTTATCTAATTCAAAATAGCATGAATTATAAATATTTACAAATACATTCGTCACATTTCAAGTAAACCTTATTCACCTTACATTCAACCTTAAATAGTTAATATTTTCAATTCCATAATATTCAATCACAAATTAATTAATTCATACAATAAATAACATGAACATATAAACATATATCTAATCCATGAACTTACCTAAGATATACTATCGGTTGACTCGTAGGGACTAATTCACGATTTTCCCTTTTTTTGTTATCATTCGTATGATTCAATTCTTGATCTATATAATGATTAAATTTAATATATCAAATTAAAATACATATTCAACTTATTTTTATGCATGTGACCCTTAAGTTTTCATTATTTAATATTTTCCCTAAACTTTTACATTTTTTTCAATTTAGTCCCTAAACTCAAAATTCCAAATTTATCAAAATTTCACCATTTCCCAAGCTAGTTGAATTTCTTCCTATACTAGTACAGTCCATAATTATTCAAAATTCACAATAGTTCCATGTAATTTTAATATTTTAACAAACTAGCCCTTTAATTAAAAACTAACAAAAATCACTTTACAAACTAGTCCTAAACAACAACCAAGACTACAAATTCATCATTTAACATGAAAAAAAAACTATGATTCATTATTTGTAAAATCCAAAATCTTTAACAATTTCAAAAATAGAGGTACGATTTAGTTGGACCTAGTTGCAATGATCTCAAAAACATAAAAATTACAAGAAACATGTAGGATAATCACTTGCATGAATAAACATGAACTTGGTCGATCCTTGGAGCATTCATCCATGGTGTTATCAATTTTGGGAGAAGCAAAGAAATGAAAGTGATGACCATTTCCTAATTATTTTATGAATTAACCATTTTCATTTTAATTTTTAAATAAAAATAAATTATTTAATGTTAGAAAATCACACCAACTGTCCATCATTATAGAATTATGGCATAATTACTAAATTGAACCTTAATCACTTATTAATTAAGCCATTTAGTTACTAAAAATCAATACCGATTAATTTTTACAGTTTTTATGATTTAGTCCTTTTTCCATAATTAAACATCCAAACACTAAATCATTTTGAACCAACTTCAATTCACCTATATATCGGCTTTGTAAATAGTTAATATAAATATTTACGAGCTTGGTTTACATAAACGACATCTCGATACCTCATTTTCCAAAACCACTTGACTTTCGGTACGTACCACTTAAACCTTGACCAACTAACCAATTAATAAAATCTATTAACTCATAAATATTAATTAAATAAATCACGAACCCTCTGGTGTAGTCATTGAAAACACCAAATATATCCTATCCCTAAGAAATATTGAAAAGAATAGTATAAGGGAAATAGGGTCAAATCCTCGACAACTGGATCGCTACAATTTCTTGTTCTTTGAAATCTTGGGCCAGTCATGCCTAAGAAAATCGTCTGACCTGGAAAAATAAAAAATAGAATTAAGAATATGGACGGGTTAAGATTAAATAAATTGAAATTACCATTATGAAAAAAATAGAGTTGAGAAAAGGGGTTTTTTAGTTGAGGGATTCCAACCTCCGATTATCTTGATCCTCCTTTGGCTCAATGCTAAACCTTTAGGTGGTTCTTCTCATGACCGAATAAGCTAGATATAGTGGAAGAGGATGCTTATGGCCACCAGCTTCACTTTAGATTGTAGCCTTGTGATCTAGAGGAACTTGACTCTAGCCAACCGTCACTCTTGTGGGACTGTCTTACATTAGATCATAATTTTTCAATGGCAAATCCCATGTCATTTCATCTCTTGGGCTCGACAACCTTTGAAGCAGTAAGTTAGCGAATCGACTGTGCAACCTTCCAAAACCATACAAAGCGGTCGTCTCTCCATAAGATGAAAACATTACTTTTGGAAGGACATGGACGGAAGCGTCAGTCCCGTAATGTGGAGAATTGATGAATACTCATTGAAAAGGGTTAAGTATGGGTTCTAAGCCTCATGAACTCTTTTGAAGGAATCTTGATAACCTTTGGCTAGACTAATTTAGTTACTCATGCTTTTTGGGAATAAAAACATAAGTTTAATGAAACATATTTTTATTGAAAAGGAAAAGAAACAAAAGGCTAAGGGCCTTAGGGAATTTTGGCTATAGGGAGGGAGTTTTTTACAAAAAAAAATGGAAATGTCAATTCATGTCAATCCATCTCTTATTTATAGTACATGAAAAAACCCTAGTTGGTTCCTATTGAAACTTTAAATGATAATGTTTAAGAGATATAATTAAAATTAAATATAAACAATAGCATAATAACCCTAACAATAATCCTAAATTAAAAAACAAATAGAATTCAAATCTAAACAAAGTTTTATGTTCATAGATCTCTGATCGCGTGATTTCGTGATAGGTTTTAAATATTTATAATTACTCGTTCTTGAAATTGACTATTATCGCGATGTAGGCAAGTGTACCTATCAAACAGTAGTATAGTTTTAGTAAGACCAGATTGTCGAACCCAAAGGAACTAAAAGTACTAGTAATGACTGTTTTTTTATTATCTAGCCTAAGAATAAAGAGGTTTTTGTTTTAACTAACTAATTATCTAAACTAAGAACTCACAGAGAATAGAATTGGGAAATTGCCTTTGGGAAAATTGATTGAATGAAGGCAATACCTAAGGAAAAATCCACCTAAACTATACTTGGTATTCTGGCTCCGAATCGGACGATTTATTCATTTAACTTGTTCCGTAGAGATCCCTAAGTTATGTTATTATCCCTATTCAAGACTAATAATGTCTAATCCCTAGATTGAATAACTGAGACTTTTCTCTAATTAACACTCTAGGGTTGCATTAACTCGATCTATGGATCCCCTTACTAAATTTCACCCTAATCCGGAAAAATCTTGTCACCTTATGTCTAGGCGCGCAATCAACTCCGCTTAATTATGACAAATGTACTCTTAAACAGGGTCTATTCTGATTCTGTATGTTGTATGTGATGACATGTATATCTGTTACATGGGATATGGGTTATATTGATGGAGGAAGCATTCTGGTAGCCTCGCTGCAATCTGGTGGCTTCGCCACATATATATATCTGTCCTGGTGGCTATGCCACAATTATCTGATCTGGTGGCTCTGTTACATATATCTGTTCTGGTGGCTCTGCCACGATTATCTGTTCTGGTGACTCTGTCACATTATCTGTTCTGGCAGCCATGCTGCATATTTCTGTGGCATGTAGCGGTTGGGTGGGTCGAGTAGTCTCTCCACATGGTGTAAGGTTGGTATGGGGGTGTATACGGTTGGATTGGGTTGGGATTGCATTCACATTCTGATTTTGATCCTATTACCTGATACTGATTTTGATTCTGATTTTGATTCTGTCACCTGATTTTGATTTTGATTCTGATTCTAGTTCTGATAATGTTTCTTATTCTGTAATGGGTTAAAGCCCATCTAGTACTGTCTGTTATAGTGGGCTAAGGCCCAATTGATACTGAAACTGTACGTAAGGCTGGGGCCAGACTTTTAATTCTTTTATATGACTGACTGTTCCTTTTTATAGTAGGGGTATTTCACACTGAGTTTTCGTAAACTCACCCCGTTTATTAACCTTTCAGGTAATTTCCAGCCTTAGATGGATCGGAGCTGCGAGGGGCTCGGAGGAAGCCACACACACTGTTTATTTTATAGTTTTGATTATTACTTTTAAATGTTTTATGTGGGTTGTAGTAAAGCCGTTGTAGTTTTCTGGATTTCAAATTTGAAATTTTACTTATTGTTCTTATAATTGCTAGTATTAGAACACGATTTTCCAAAGCAACTACTGTTGTTCAAAACATCATGTATCTGCAATTGTTTTTAAATCAAGCTTTCGCAACTGCCAAGATTTTCACAAAGTTGTTAAGAATGTTATTCAGCTGAGGTTTCTAACAAGGTTTAAAAAGGGTATAAGTTTTTAATTATTAAGAAGGGTTTTTAATGGAAACATGGTTTTTGAAAAACACTTCAATGTGACATGCCAGATTCGAGCCAAACTTCCAGGCCGAGTTTGGGGTGTTACAAAACCCTTCAAAAAAATGTGATGGAGCCACATTCCAGTTCATGTGACGGAAATAGAACAACTCATGAAGAACGAATGCTACAGATCGATGAACTAGATGATTGGCGGCCACATGTCAAGGAGAAACTGAGGATACACAATATAGAACCAAAGCGACACCATGACGAGCATAAGAATGGAACAAACCAATTTAAGGTTGGGGACTAGGTAATGTTAGATAAAATAGATCGTCGAATTGCCATTTCAGAGCTTAATGCAAATAGAGCAACTCCTTTTATAGGACTGAATGTCTTCCCATACTGTACATCGAGGTAACGCATTTTAAATTTGACACTTTCAAGGTAAATATTACTCGACTCAACCTTATTTTAATAATAGAATTGACAGTGAGAAAGAGGAGTTTCAACTTCGTGAACCACCGTGAACCGTGCGAATACGAGGTAAGTCAAGCTTAGACTTTAAATAAGCACTTCTCAAGGGGCAACCCGAGTATTAAAACTATTAATTTTCTTAATTTTATCTTATGAGACTTTTAAAAATTAATTAATTATCAAAAGTAAAAAAATGTGTTTTTCACCTACACGGCTTGGACACGCGAGCATGTGCTTGGCGGTGTGGAATCTTAAGACTTAGTTTTAAAATTTTAAAGAAATCAACAGTGAGTTACATGGATGGGCGACACGGTCGTATAACCCACACGACCTGGACACAGGGGGTATCCTTGGCCGTGTGGATCTTGGAACTTAATTTTTCTAAAATCAACAAAGACACAGCATAAAATAGTCTACACAAGTGGTGACACGGCCGTGTGAAACCTGGAGCTAAATTTTTCAATTCAATAACAAGTTAGAGAGTTACACAGCAAGGCACATGGCCGTACGAGATACAGCTGAGCCACACGGGCCTGTAGGAGTTCACACAGGCGTAGGAGAAACGAAGGAGGTTGCACATGGCCATACGACATGACTGTGTGTACCACACGGCCTGGACACATGCGCATGTCGGAGGCTATGTGAAGACTAGGCTTATATTATTAAAATGCACACGAGATAGGTAGAGCCACATGAGCGTACAACACGGCTGTATGGCTCAACACGGGGCCTTACACAATCGTGTCCCCCTTTTAACCCCTAAACCCTAATATGATTTTACTTTATCTTCTTCCCCAAATCCCTCAACCCTAGCCGCCGCTCCCTCCAACCACCGCTCTTTCCGGCCGGCGTTCCTTCCACCGGCAACCAATCGTCACATCCACTCTTCCCCTCACCCCGTCGTACAGTAGCCTCCTTGTGACCTACACATGAGTAGCCCCTCACAACCCCCATCTCTCCTTTGACCTCCCTCTTCCCCAACCCCAACCAGCCACCACGCAAAACCCCTTCCCTTGGTCTCTCCCCTCTCATCTCTCTCTTCCTTTTCTATTCTCCCTTCCTTTCCCATTTCCCTCTCAGCACCAGCCCCTAAGCACACCCAACCAAACCCCCACCTCCTCACACCTTAACCACCCAAGCCTTGTCCTTATTTTCTTACCCTCAAACCACCAACGACCACCTACCCACGCCTATTGACCACCATGCGTACCATCACAATCACCGTCGGTCTCCCTTTTCCCTATTTTATTTTTTTATTTTATTTTATCTTATTTTATTTTTATTTCTTTATCTTTATTTTTATTTTGATTATTATTATTCATTTCAATCTTGACTATTATTATTCTTAGTTATTCTCTTTAGTGGTTTTCTCTTTAGTCTGTTTTTGTGCTGACTTAGCATTATTACTCCTGCGACGTTTACTTTTTAGCTCTATTATTGTTCTAGTCTTCTTATTCTGTTATGCTCATGCTTAGGTTCATTCTATGATGACTATTTTTATTCTTATTATCTAGTTTCTACCTTTCATTTGGATTCAAGTATTTAGTAGTACGATAGATCTTTGGGATTTCGTTAGATTCCATTGTCGTTTTGTTTTTGATTGCACTAATCTATTATGATGATTCCTACGATAATAATAATGGCATATTAAACGTGTTTTAATTCTCTTTTCTTGTAGATTCATTATGACGAACACACGTGAAAGTTGTCATCCCCGCTTTAAAAAAGCGAAAGACCCTTGGTGTAACTTCCTCCTCGAGCCTTCCGTCGAGGCCCACCACCCTCATCTATAATTTTCTGCGGGCCCCCAGGAGGATCTATTTCAATTACTTAAACAGATCCCACTCAGCCTAGGCTGATGGATTGATTGGGCCACGTTGGAGCAGGTCTGACTAACTGATGATGTTCGCGCCTTTATTGCCACAGCTCCGTAGGATAGATTCTTCCCCATCATCAAGCCCAGCTACATGGAGCTTACTTTAGAGTTTGGAACAACATTTCTTCTACAGCAGGTCATGACGACTCATGATAAGCCAAGCACCATCACTTTTCAACTTGGTAGTTTGGTGCGCCAGATGAGTGTCCCCGAGTTCAGTGCTGCTATGGGACTTTACACTGAGGAGTTCATGAGTGTCAAGAACTTCCTCCATCTACATCGGTACATCTATTATACCCCATCACGTTGTTGGATAGAGCTTACAGCGAGCCAGACACTTTATGATGCGAGTCACTCGAAAGCAACCTCTCTTCCTCCAGCCTTACGGTACCTTCATGTATTTTTAGCTCACACTCTGACCTGTAAGAGGGAGAGCACCGGTGTTGTTAGTACTCATGACACCTATTTTCTATGGAGCATGACCACCAGGCATATCTTTGACCTGGTGTACTTCATTGCCTTAGCCTTCTGCTATCAAATTGATTGCCATAGGAAGGGCCCTATCTGTTTAGGCCCTTATGTGACTCACCTCGCTTCACACTTTGGTTTCCTCGACACATCGGAGCAGTCCTCCACACTTACACTTGTTAGCCAGATGTCCCCACAAGGAATCTTGAGCATGATTCATATGAGGATGATCTAGTGGCGTCATGGAGTGGATCCTTTTCAGAATAGATTATTTCATTTTGATGCTCAAAATGAACCCAAGGACTTCACTGATGATGTTCCCCTCCATCATGAGGATCCACCACAGCTTCCACCTTCGAGTCACTGCCATATTCCTTCTGCTACTACTTTAGCAGACCTCCCCGAGCGTTTCACTCGCTTTGAGCAATACTGTGTTCAGATGTTTAACAGTATTGACGCGACACTATAGTAGATATGTCAGCATCTCTATATATCCTCTTTAACGCCGACGACTCAAGGCACTGATGTGCCTGATGATGAGGACCATTGAGTCCATTAGTTTTCTTTTATTTTTCTGTATTTTTATTTTTATTTTTATTTTTATGTTCATTTTTATTTTCTTAGACCTATTTTGTTTTTATCTTTTGAACTATATTTTTATTTATTAGGGTTGTTTCTAATAAGGTTAGTAACCCTTTAATCTTCTTCACTATTTGTGTTTATTTTCTTAATAGTTTACTCGGAATCACGCACTACTTCTAGATTTGTCTACAATTCTGCTTTTCACTATTTTGGGGATTTCATCCACTGTTTAGGGCAGTTTTAGTTTTCTCCCTCTCTTATGATATTCTAGTTATTCTGTGATTATATATGTTTATACATTGAGGACAATGTACATCTTAAGTGTGGGGAGGTTATTTATATAATTATTAGAAAATCCATGAACTATGACTTGTGTTTAACTAATTTTCTCATACTTCTATTAGAATAATTTTTTATTAATTTATGATTTTTATTGATGTGTTTTAATTCATAGGTATTTGTACATTGATTGTTTAAACTTTAAGACATGAGAGAATCAAGCATGATGAGTCTATTTTTAGAATTAAATTTTTTTTAGGTTGTTTCCCTGAATTGGGGTATTACCGTGAAGTTTGAGATTTGCAAGATTGACATCAAAAACCATGATTTGTGTGAGATTTTGAGCCTTTAGAGCATATGATTTTCTTGCTTATTTTTATTATTGGTTATGAGTGTGTCAATATTGATTTCTAATTCTAGAACTTGCTTCAATTATCCATGTTGAGACCACACATTTGATTTGATATACTGAGGTGATAAAGACACTTAGGTTTTAACCCACTTATCCCATAAAAAGCCTACCTTCATAATTAACCCTTAGTGAACCCCGTTGAACCTAATACACCATTTATTGATTTACCATTCATGTTAACCCATAACTAACTCTTTTGATTCGTTAAGAATTTTCCTCATTTTATTGACTCCCTTTTTATCGAGATTTGATTTGGTTAGTTGCCTAACTATGCTATTTTATTTTATTTACTGATTTATTTCTTTTTGTGCTAAAAAAACATATATAGTTATTATTATTTAGTTCTATGATAATTGAGCTTGAACAGTTAAATTCATATTTGAGAAGAAGCTTATGTTATTCTTAAATAGTTTTCGATTGATGTAATTTTTTTTAAATCAGCATTTGTTTATTTTTTTAGTTTGGTAATTTATAATTTGATCTTGATTTTAACCATCTTTTTTAGCCCTTTTCCATATCCTTGACCTAAGCCCCATTACAACCTCTTAAAAACCTTTTTATTTGTGTATCATCTCATTTTATAATGGTAGAGATTTGATTTTCATGCAATCCTATGGTAATGACTTTTCATGTTTGACTTTTGAGAGCTTAATTTTTTAACCTTAAACACTTTGAGTGATTTGAGTGAATCTTTAGTGAGAATGTTGATTCTTGTTAATTTTTAATTAAAGGTAATTACTTAGATAAGGGGAAATACCTATGTTTTCATGCTTTAAAAATGTTCGACTTGGATTGTTTGAATCTTTAGTACTCTTGTAGTTGAATTATCAATGTATGATTATTTTTGAATTATGACAAAACATTATTGATGAGAATTATGAGTTGAGAAAGTTTAATTCTAATTATGAGTTGAGGATTTTGCTTGAGGACAAGCAAATGCTTAAGTGTGGGGATATTTGATAAACCATAAAAGTAACATGTTTTTAATCCCATTCTTGATACATTTTTGGATGGTTTATTATGTAAATTAGTGAATTTGATGCTCCCAATCCTTTAAATTAATGTTTCTATACTTAGGTGAGCATAGGGAAGTGAAAGGAGCAAAAAATGAGCCAAAATCAAACAAAAAGAGCTATCTTTAGGAACCACACGGCCTGAGCACACGCCCATGTGAGCCACACGGGTTGGCCACATGCCTATGTGCCAGCCCGTGTTGATATCGCTCCTTGTTTCCCAAAAACACTGAAAAACCCGATTTTTAGGTTTTCTAAGCATTCTAAAGTTTATAAATACATAGCAGAAGAGGACCTGAGGGGGCAAGCAGAGAAGAACGAAGAAAATACTCAAAGAATGCCATCATATTCATTTTAGAAGCAGAACTCCTTCAAGATTGAAGATCTCCATTTAATTTCTTTAGAAGTTTTATTGGGTTTATTTATGTCCTGTTGTTTTCCTAGCTTTGAAATGATGTTATTCCATATTATGAACTAAATTCCCTAGATACCTAGGGAAGATGAAACCTATATGAATCTTATTATTTGATTTCTGAATTACATGATAAATACTTGATTCTTGTTCTCAATTATTAGTGTTTTAATATTTTTAGGATATTAATTCATGCTTAATGTGCTTATTTAAGTGGAGCAAAAGTTCCTGTTTAAGAGTAGATCTGGCATAATTGAGTGGAGTTGCAAGCAATCCTAGAAATAGGACCACAAAAATCTACCAGATTAGAGTCAAATCTAATAGGGGAATCCATAGATCGAGTTAATGTGACAATAGGGGTTTTAATTAGAAAGAGATTTAAATTAATCAACTTAGAGTCAGTTGTTTTTACTCTTGAAAGAGATATTAACATAAATTAGGGATTTGTACAGATCAAGGCGCAAGTGAATAAATCGTTTAATTCAGATTCAGAATAATAAGTGAAGTCTAGGTGGATTCTTTCTTGGGTATTGTCTATCTCATTGGTTTATTCGATTATTTTCTTAATTCATTCTCTATTGCACTCTTAGTAATTAGTTTAGTTAATTTTAGATTAAAATCAATCCCATTAATTTGTCGGCTAAATAATAGAAAAACAATCAATACTAGTACTTTTAGTCCTCGTGGATACGATATTCCTGACTCACCATAGCTATACTATTATTCGATAGGTGCGCTTGCCTTTGTCGCAATTTTAGTTAGTTTAGTGATCATCACACATGGTAAATTTCTATTTTAACCTCTTAAAATTTTATACTTTATCTATAATTCCATAACAAGTTTCGCCTCAAAATTCAAGTTTTGATTATTTAAAAATGAAATTAAAAGGAATCATAAGACACGAGAACTTCGCTATGCATCACATTGTAAATATCCATTTTAACCTCTTACAAATTTATTCTTTATATTTGATTTTGTAACTGACTTGGCCTTGAAATTCGAATTTTAATAAATAGAAATGAAATTTAAAAAATATAAAACACGAGAAGTTTGCTATGTATCACATGATAAATTTTTATTTTAACATCTTAAAACTTTATACTTTGTCTTTGATTCTGTAACCAATGTTGCCTTCAAATTCGAATTTTAAAATTTAAAAATAAGATTTCAAAAAAGCATAAAACACAATTAGTTTTCTATGCATCACATGGTAAATTTCAATTTTAACCTAATAAAAATTTATACTTTATCTATAATTCTAGATCGAACTTTGCCACAAAATTCGAGTTTCAATATTTAAAAATGAAATAAAAAAGAATAAAAAGACACAAGAACTTCGCTATGCATCACATTGTAAATTTCCATTTTAACCTCTTAAAATTTTATACTTTATATTTGATTCTATAACCAACTTCGCTGCAAAATTCAAATTTTAATATTTAAAAATGAAAAAAAAGTAATAAAACACGAGAAGTTCGTTATGCATCACATGGTAAATTTTCATTTTAATCACTTAAAATTTTATACTTTATATTTAAATTCGTAATGGACTTTGGCTCAAAATTCGTGTTTCAATATTTAAAAAGAATCATAAGGCACAAGAACTTCGCTATGCATCAGATTGTAAATTTTTATTTTATCCATTTAAAAATTTATACTTTATCTTTGATTCTGTAACTGATTTGGCCTCGAAATTCAATTTTTAATATTTAAAAACAAATTAAAAAAATAATAAAATACGAGAAGTTTGCTATGCATCCCATGATAAATTTCCATTTTAACCTCTTAAAAATTTATACTTTTATCTTTGATTCTGTAACCGACGTTGCCTTGAAGTTCAAATTTTAATATTTAAATATAAAATTAAAAAAATGAAAAAAAAACAATTAGTTTTCTATGCATCACTCGGTAAATTTCCATTTTAACTGCTTAAAAAATTATACTTTATCTTTAATTCTATAACGAACTTCGACTCAAAATTAGAGTTTTAATATTTAAAAATGAAATTGAAAAACAATCATAAAGCGTAAGAACTTCGCTATGCATCTCATGGTAAATTTTCATTTTGACCTCTTAAAAATTTATACTTTATCTTTGATTCTGTAGCCGAATTAGCCTCGAAATTCGAATTTTAATATTTAAAAATGAATTTAAAAAGATTCATAGGACATTACACATCACATTGTAAATTTTCATCTAACTTCTTAAAAATTTATACTGCATCTTTGATTTTGTAACTAACTTCGACTCGAAATTTGAATTTTAATACTTAAAAATAAAATTAAAAAATTCATAAAACAAAAGAAGTTTGTTATGCATCACATTGTAATTTCCATTTTAACCTTATAGAAGTTTATACTTTATCTATAATTCTGTAATGGACTTTGCCTCAAAATTCGAGTTTGAATATTTAAAAATGAAGTTAAAGAGAATCATAAGACACGAGCACTTCGCTATGCATCACATTTTGTGAAAATAAAATAAAATAAAGAACACACAGATTTTACGTGGAAACCCTTTTGGGCAAAAAAAACCATGGGCAGAGGAGAAGAAAATTCACTATGTCGAATTCGAATAATTACAAGAGGAATAGACTATATCTATTTATAGGCTTGTAAAGCCATATTCTAGTAAGATTGAAACACCTTATTTTAATCAATATAAAATAGATGGAGTTTAATAAGGCTCAAAAAAACCTTATTCTAAAATAAAATAAAAGAAGTGTAGTTCTATATGAATTTTACTTTTATTTTATTTTACCACTGTATTTTATTTAAATAAGGATTCGGGTCATTTAATTCTAGCAATCTCCACCTAGACACGAATTCACAATGAACAAGTTCTTCATTGCGAACTCTTAACGAAAAAGTTCTCCACCTCTTCCATAAAACCCCTTAAGGGTTTAACTTCAACAATGAACACCAACCAAGTCTAAGCAATGCTCAAACTTGGTTATAGGAAGTGACTTAGTCATCATATCTACAGGATTTTCATAAGTACTAATTTTTCTTACAACAATATCACTGTGAGCAATAATATCACGAACAAAATGATACCGAACATCAATATGTTTTGTTCTCTCATGAAACATTTTATCTTTTGTAAAGAAGATTGCACTCTGACTGTCACAAAATACTATACTGATTTGAAGGTCTTCATTGAGTTCACTAAAGAGTCCCTTCAACCAAATAGCTTCTTTACAAGCCTGAGTAATCGCCATGTACTCAGCTTTAGTGGTAGACAAAGCGACTGTAGTTTGAAAAGTGGCTTTCCAACTGATTGCACAACCTCTGATTGTAAAGACAAAACCTGCGAGAGATCTTCTCCTATCAAGGTCTCCAGCAAAATCAGCATCAACATACCCAATGACTCCATCTCTAGTTCTTCCAAACTGTAAGCAGACATCAGTAGTACCTCGTAAGTATCTTAAAATCCACTGAACTGCTTTCCAGTGTTCTTTATTGAGATTCACCATGTATCTACTAACTTCACTGACTGTATATGATAAATCTAGACGTGAACAAATCATAGCATACATGAGAGATCCCACTGCACTAGAGTATGGAACATGTGACATGTACTTAATCTCATCATCTGATTGTGGAGACAGAGCCGATGAAAGTCTGAAATGGGCTACTAAAGAGTACTAACAAGCTTAGCACTCTGCATATCGAACCTGCAAAGAACTTCCTCAATGTACCCTTTCTGACTTAGGTACAATTTACTTGTTTTTCTATCTCTGAGAATCTCCATACAAAGTATTTTCTTTGTTAGTCCTAAATCTTTCATCTCAAATTCTTCACTTAGTTGGGCTTTGACCTTTCTTATCTCTCATTTATCTTTTGCTGTTATCAACATGACATCAACATAAAGAAGTAGATACACAAAAAACCATCACTATTTTTCTTAAAGTAAACACAACTGTCAAAACTACTTCTTTTGAAATCATGAAAAATCATAAAGGAATCAAACCTCTTGTACCACTATCTTGGTGACTATTTTAAACCATAAAGAGAATTTTTCAGCAAGCAAACATAGTCCTCTTTTTCTGAGACTCTAAAACCCTCTAATTGTTGCATGTAAATGTCTTCCTCAAGTTCTCCATACAAAAATGCAAGTTTTCCATCTAACTGCTCAAGCTCCAAATTATGCATGGCCACAATAGCAAGCAAAGCTCGAATCGAACTATGCTTCACAACTGGGGAGAAAACATCTGTGAAGTCCACTCTTGGAATTTGACTGTAACCTTTTTCAACAAGCCTTGATTTATATATGGGTTCTTCAACTCCTAGAGTCCCTTCTTTCTTTTTAAACACCCATTTACAATGAACAACCTTTTTACCTTTAGGAAGTTTCACAATATCCCATGTTCTATTTTTGTGGAGTGATTCCATCTCCTCTTGCATAGCAAACATCCACTTTTCTAAGTCTTCACAGCTAATTGCCTCAGAATAATTAGATGGCTTTCAGTTTGCATCTATATCTTTAGCCACATTTAAAGCATAAGCAATTAGATCAGCCTCAGCATACTTCTTTGGAGGTTTAATTTTTCTTCTAGTTCTATTTTTGGCAATAGAGTAATATGGTGAAGAAGCAACTCTATTCTCAATTTTTGTACTGCCTTGAAGAGTCGACTCTGTATTAATCTGATGCTCCACCTGCTTTTGATTTTCTTTATTGGAAGAGTCTTTAAGAGATAAGTTAGGTAGCATAGTAGTTTCATAAAAAAACAACATCTCTACTAATCATAACTTTTCTATTTTCAGGATACCATAACTTATACCTTTTTACACCGGCTTTATAACCAAGAAAAACACAATTAATAGATCTTGGCTCCAATTTTCAATTATCAACATGAGCATACGCAAGACACCCAAAAATCTTTAAGTCAGAATAATTAGCAAGATTACCAGACCATACCTCTTGTGGAGTCTTTTTCTCAATGGCAACGGATGGAGATCGGTTGATCAAAAAACATGCAATAGAGGTTGCTTCTGCCCAAAACAACTTTGGTAAGTTGGCATTTGACAACATACACCGAACCTTCTCCATGATTGTTCTGTTCATTTGTTCTACAATGTCGTTTTGCTGTGGAGTATGACAAACTGTCAAGTGTCTCATGATCTCTTCTGACTTGCACAGTCTATTAAACTCATCAGAACAGAACTCTAAGCCATTGTCTTTGCAGAGGTATTTTATTTGTTTTCCCTTCTATTTTTCAATCATAATTTTCCAAGATTAAATGCGGAAAACACATTGTTTTTTTGCTTTAGGAAGAACGCCCAAACTTTTCTGGAAAAATCATCAATAAAAGTTAGCATATAATTAGCTCCACCTCTCGAAGGCACTCTGGATGGCCCCCATAGATCAGAATGAATATACTCCAACATTCCCTTCTTGTTATGGATTCCTCTGGTGAATCAAACTCTCTTTTTCTTCCCAAAAACATAGTGCTCACAGAACTTCAGTTTGCAAATTCCTTGCCCATCAAGAAGTCCTCTTTTGCGCCATTCTGCCATACCATTCTCACTTATATTCCCTAGGCAAATATGCCAAAGTTTAGTAATATCATCATCTGAAAAAGAAGAGGAACCGATAGCTGCATCACCAATAGCAGTAAAACCCTGCAAAACATATAACTTGGTAGTCTTTCTCTGCCCTTTCATTACAACAAGGGAACCTTTGGAAATCTTTAAAACTCCACTTTCAGTTGTGTATCTGTACCCTTTTGAATCAAGAGTACTCAACAAAATTAAATTTCTCTTCACTTCTAGAACATTTCATACGTCACTAAGTGTTCTGAAAACTCCATCAAACATCATAACTTTAATTGTTCCAACACATGCGATTTTACATGAAGCATTATTTCCTATCAAAACAACACCTTCAGACACTGTTTTGTAAGTTTTAAACCAATCCCGATTGGGACTCATGTGGAAGGTGCAGCCTGAATCAAATATCCACTTCTCGCTCACTTTTGAATTTTTAACAGAAGCTCTAGAAGTTCACCATCGCTGTAGTCTTCTACAACAAATAGTTTCACCAAAATTTTCTCGTTGTTTTCCCTTTTGATTCGTAGCCTCCCTTTTAATCTTGTTCTGTAGCTTATAGCACTCAGATTTAATGTGTCAATTCTTCTTACAGAAGTTACAAGTTTTACCTCTGTTTGAAGACTTCGATCTACCCTTAGATTTACAGCGAGGATTTCGCTCCTGTGTCCTTCCACGATCATCATCAGCATTCTAATCTTGTCTCCTACGAACAATGAGACCCTCTCCCTGAGAGTCAGGTTTAACCATAAGATACTTCATCTTATCATATGAGGTTGATAAACCGTAATTTACACATATTTTTACCAATGCTTAACGTATTTTTTGGATGATTTTTCCTTAGAATTGGTGAATTCGATGCTCCTAATGCCTTCATTTCATGTTTTGTACTTAGGTGAGCATAAGAGAGCGAAAAAAATGAGAAACGAGCGAAAAATAGAGAAAATGGGCCAAATTACGAAATCAACACGGCCTGGACCTACTCACACGGGCAGACCACACGGCCGTGTCAATCTGGCAAAATCGAAGCACGACTCATACAGGCGTGTCCCTGCCGAGCCCAAGTTGAGTCAAATTTGGAAAAGGCCAATTTTAAGGGTTTTTAGGCATTCCAAAGCCTATAAATACACCCTAGAGGAGGAGGGAAAGGGAGACAGTGAGAGGGAGGAAGGAATTACTCGAAGAAAGCCGATTGTTCCATCTCAGAAGCTGGATTCATCATCAAGACTGAAGATCTCCCCTCAATTTCCCTTCAGGAGTTTTGGGTTTTCTTTATGTTTTGTATTCGTTATTCTTCTAAGATGTTTTCTTTTTTAGTTATGAACTAAATCCCCTAAATACCTAAGGGGAATGAAACCTAAGACGAATCTTGTTATTATTTTTTGAATTGTATGATAAATATTTAACTTGTTCTTAATTATGTGTTCCTAATTCTTGTTTTGATATCCTAGGATACCAATTCAAGATAAGATCTTATTCAGAGGAGGAATAGACCCTGTCTAAGAGTACATTTGTCATAATTAAGCGGAGTTGTTTGCGCGCCTAGACATAGGGTGACAAGATTTTGCCAGATTAGGGTGAAACCTAATAAGGGGATCCATAGATCGAGTTACTGCAACCCTAAGGCGTTAATTAGAGAAAAGTCTCAATTATTCAATCTAGGGTTTAGGCATTATTAGTCCTGAATAGGGATAATAACATAACTTAGGGATCTCTATGGGACAAGTTAAATGAATAAATCGTTCGATTCGAAGCTAGAATATCAAGTAAAGTCTAGGTGGATTTTTCCTTAGGTATTGTCTTAATTTAATCATTTTCCAAAAGTAATTTAATCCCCCAATTCTACTTTCTATGAATTCTTAGTTTAGATGATTAGTTAGTTAAAACAAAACCCCCCCTATTTTTAGGTTAGATAATAAAAAAACAGTCAGTACTAGTACTTTTAATTCCTTTGGGTTCGACTATCCGGCCTTGCTAAAACTATACTACTGTTTGATAGGTACACTTGCCTACATCGTGATAATAGTTAGTTTCAAGAACGATTAATTATAAGTATTTAAAACCTGTCACACGAAAATCGTAATAAAGTTTTTGGCACCGTTGCCGGGGAACTAAGATATTAGGAATGCTCAATTTTTATTACTTTGGCCATTTATTTTTCTTGCAATTTAATTTAATTTAATTTTTTATTTTTTATTAATTTACTTTTTCTTTCTCTTGGCAGGTTTTTTATAGTTTATGACTAGAAGAAACCCGTTAGGACCACTACTCTTTGATGAACAAATCGAACGCACAGTTCGCAGAAACCAAAGAGAAATAAGGCGAAGCTTAAGATACACAGAGAATGAGCAAAAGGACGATACTCAGCCCCCAACCAAAGAGATGGCTGAAAACCAAGACAATCAGCGACCTCTTACAATTGCAGTTAATCAAAATCCTGCTCCACGCACTATATATGGTTATACTAAACCTTCTTTAACAGGAACTAAATCGAGCATAGTTAGACCTGCTGTAGCTACAAATACTTTTTAACTAAAACCTAACACTATTCAAATGATACAGCAATTTGTTTAGTTTGATGGTTTGTAGGATGAGGATACCAACTCTCACTTAGCAAACTTTTTGGAACTATGCGATACATTTAAAATTAATGGTGTTTCTGATGATGCCATTCGTCTTTGGTTATTCCCTTTTTTCATTGAGGAACAAAGCTAAATAGTGGTTGAACTCGTTACCACGAGGGTCAATTACTAATTGGGAACAAATAACTAAAAAAATTTTACTAAAATATTTTTTGCCAGCTAAAACGACTAAATTACGTAATGATATCTCTTCGTTTGTGCAGATGGACTTAGAAACTCTTTACAATGCACGGGAGAGATTCAAGGACTTACTAAGAAAGTGCCCTCACCATGGGTTACCGCTTTGGCTTCAGGTTCAAACATTCCACAATGGCCTAAATCCTTTGACTCGACAAATGGTTGACGTAGATGCTGATGGAACCATCAATAATAAAACACCTGAAGATACTTATGAGTTTATAGAGGAGATGTCACTGAATAACTATCAGTGGCAAGTCATGAGGAAAAAGCCAACAAAAAAGCTGGTGTTTATAATGTCGATTCGGTCACCATGCTCTCTAATCAGGTAGAACTCTTGAATAAAAAAATTGATGGTTTTCTTAGTTCTTCACAGGTTCACCCAGTAATGCAATGTGAAGCAAGTGGAAGTGGATCAAGCAATTCGGAATACCAACCTTATGGCCACGACATGGATAACGAGTAGTTAAATTACATGGGTAATAATTCTCGAGCTCAAAACAATCCATATAGTAGCACTTATAATGCAGGTTGAAGGAACCACCCAAATTTCCCATGGGGAGGCCAAGGAAATCAGAGACCACCTCCAGGCTACCAACAACCACCCTACCAACAGGAAAAGAAGTCGAACCTTGAAGAGATGCTCGCAAAGTTTATATTAGTGTCAGAAAATCATTACCAGAACACCGAGATAGCACTTAAAAATCAACAAGCGTCGATCCGAAGGCTCGAAACTCAGATAGGCCAGCTGTCCAAACTAATTTCGGAAAGACCACTAGGAAGTTTACTTAGTAACACCAAATCAAAAGAGCATGTAAAAGCAGTTACACTAAGGAGTGGGAAAGTGTTAGCGGAATCTGAAAAGAAGCTAACACAAGAAGCCGTGGTAAGCAAAAGGGGGAAGAAAAACCCAAAAATAGTGACAAACCAGTGCCGAAGGAATATAAACCACCAGTTCCATACCCAACAAAATTGAAAAAATACCGCATTGATGCAGAATTCGGTAAGTTTCTTGAACTTTTTAAGCAATTACTTATCAACTTACCTTTTGTTGAAGTCATCTTGCAGATGCCTACATACGCAAAATTTTTGAAGGAGCTTCTAACAAATAAAAGGAAGTTCGAGGACTTATCTATAGTAGAACTCAACGAGGAGTGCTCAGCCATACTCCAAAACAAGCTGCCAACCAAACTGAAAGATCCAGGAAGTTTTACTATCCCTTGCTTAATTTGTAGTCTGAATGTTGAGAAAGCACTAGCTGATTTAGGCGCTAGCATTAATTTAATGCCATATAAAATGTTCAAACAACTTGGTCTTGGGGAACCTAAACCTACTAGGATGAGTATTCAATTAGTCGATAGATCTGTTAAATATCCTAGGGGTATTATAGAAGACGTACTTGTGAAAGTAGATAAATTCATATTTCCTATTGACTTTGTTGTGCTTGACATGGATGAAGATGTGGAAGTGCCCTTAATTTTAGGGCGCCCATTTTTAGCCACTGCTAGGGCTGTAATCGACGTGGGTGACGGTAAATTGGTACTTAGAGTAGGTGACGAGGAAATTATCTTTAAAATTTATGATGCTATGAGGTTCTCTCGGGAACAAGATGATTCATGTTATTTTATTGACTCTATTGATCATACTACTCAAGACTCTTTTCAGGAAATTATACAGAAGGAGATAACGAAACTGTATCTAGCTCAAGAAAAGGAGACAGATGATGAACCTAATGAGCATTCTTCAAGACAAGTAGAATATGAGGGCATTAAGATAAACGATGAACTTAAGCAAAAACACTCTATTGAGGAGCCTCTCAAACTGGAACTTAAACAATTACCAAGCCACTTGGAATACGCATTCCTTGGAAATAATTCTACATTACCAGTTATTGTTGCTTCTAACTTGCAACCCAAGGAGAAAGAGGAATTAATCCAAGTATTAAAAGAACATAAAAAGGCCATAGCTTGGAAAATTTCTGACATCAAAGGAATCAGCCCTTCTTTTTGCACCCACAAAATTTTGATGGAAGATGAATACAAACCGTTTGTGCAAGCTCAAAGACAACTAAACTCCAATATGAAGGAAGTTGTTAAAGCCGAGGTAATTAAACTTCTAGATGATGGAATTATTTATCCTATTTCTGACAGTTCTTGGGTAAGTCCAGTGCAGGTTGTCCCTATGAAAGGAGGCATGACGGTTGTGACCAACGAGAAGAATGAATTAATCCCCACAAGGACAGTCATAGGATGGAGAGTTTACATTGACTACAGGAAACTGAATGATGCCACAAGAAAAGATCACTTCTGCTTGCCATTTATTGACCAAATTTTGGAAAGATTATCCGAGCACATGTACTACTGCTTTCTAGACGAACTCTCTGGTTACTTCCAGATCCTAATAGCTCTTGAAGATCAAGAAAAGACAACATTCACATGCCCAAATGGTATATTCGCTTATCGTAGAATGCCTTTTGCATTATGTAATGCTACTGCAACTCTTCAGTGCTGTATGATGGCCATCTTTGATAAACTCGTGAAAGATATCATGGAAGTATTTATGGATGATTTCTCGGTATTCGGTAACTCTTTCCATCTGTGCCTTAAAATTTTAAAATAAGTTTTAGTAAGATGTGAGGAAACGAACCTTGTGCTTAACTAGGAGAAATGTCACTTCATGGTTCAAGAAGGTATTGTATTAGGGCATAAAATTTCTAGTAAAGGGATTGTAGTGGACAAATCTAAAATAGAAACAATCAAAAAATTACCCCCTCCTATTTCGGTTAAGGCTATTAGAAGCTTTTTAGGACCTGTTGGTTTTTATAGAAGATTTATTAAGGATTTTTCTAAAATAGCTAAACCTTTGAATAAATTGCTAGAAAAAGATATACCTTTTAATTTCAATCAGGAGTATTTAGAAGCATTTAATACTTTAAAGGATAAATTAATTAATACTCCAATCATAATTGCACCTGATTGGAACTTACCATTTGAATTAATGTGTGATGCGAGTGATTTTGCAGTAGGTACAGTATTGGGACAGTGTAGAGACAAGCATTTTCAACCTATCTATTATACTATCAAAACTTTGACAGTTGCACAAGAGAATTATACTACTACAGAAAAAGAATTGCTAGCTGTGGTTTTTGCATTTGATAAATTTCGATCATATCTCATATTGTCTAAAGTTGTTGTTTACACTGACCATTCCGCCCTTCGCTACCTTTTGACTAAAACTGATGCAAAACCTCGACTCATTCGTTGGATTCTCCTATTGCAGGAATTTGACTTGGCAATTTAGGATAAGAAAGGAGCTGAAAATCTCGCGGCTAATCATCTGTCCAGGCTTGAAAACTCCAATACCAAAGAACTAGATGAAGTTGAAATAAATGATTTGTTTCCTGAAGAAATTTTTTTCACTATATCTGACTCTGAGGTACCTTAGTTTGCAGACATCGCGAATTTTTTAGCCGCTAACATTATCCCAAAAGGGTTAACACACCAGCAAAAGAAGCAATTCTTTAATGATGTGAAAAGCTACTTTTGGGACGACCCCTTTCTTTTTTGCAGATGTGCAGATCAAGTCATTAGAAGATGCGTTACAAGATCAGAAACATCAAAAATACTGGAACATTGCCACTCAGGGCCGACTGAGGACACTATAGTGGAACTAAGACCGCACATATAATACTTGAATCAGGTTTTTACTGGCCCTCATTATTCAAAGACGCTAATAGGTACGTTACTTCATGTGACAAATGCCAACGGACAGGTAACATATCTAAACGTGATCAAATGCCTCAAAACTATACGCTTTCATGTGAAATATTTGACGTTTGGGGTATCGATTTCATGGGCCCATTTCCCAGTTCATTTGGGAATAAATACATCTTAGTAGTAGTTGATTATATGTCCAAATGGGTGGAAGCCCAAGCTCTACCTACTAATGATGCTAGAGTGGTAGTATGTTTCCTTAAGAAACTCTTCTCGAGATTCGAAATGCCTAGAGCAATTATCTATGACAGGGGCACTCATTTTTGTAATACCCAATTTGAAAAAACTCTTAAGAAATACGGAGTTCATCACAGAACAACCACCCCATACCATCCTCAAACTAATGGACAAGTTGAAGTGGAAAACTGAGAAATCAAACAGATCCTTGAAAAAATAGTAGAATCAAATAGAAAAGATTGGGAAATAAAAGTAGACGATGCCTTATGGGCTTACAGAACTGCTTTTAAGACCCCCATAGGGACATCACCTTACAGACTTGTTTATAGAAAAAGTTGTCATCTACCATTCGACCTAGAGCATAAAGCTTTTTGGGCTATTAAATTTCTAAACTTTGATCCCAAACCTGCAGGAAAAAATAGATTGATGCAGCTGAACGAACTTGATGAGTGGCGAGCCAATGCATACGAAAACTCACGCCTATACAAGGAAGCAACAAAGCAGCGCCATGACACTCGTTTAAAGCAACGAAAACAATTTGAAGTTGGAGATCTTGTCCTCCTATACAACTCAAGATTCAAATTGTTTCCTGGGAAACTTAAATCACAATGGTCAGGACCTTTCGTAATTTAATCAGTTCTGCTATATGGCACAATAGAGGCAAGTCACCCATCACACAGTACTTTCAAAGTAAATGGACATTGTCTCGAACTTTATAACGGTGAGAATTTTAAAGGCGATGGAGAGGAGCTACGACTCCACAAACCACCCTGAATAAACCAACAAGGTAACAGTCAAGCTTAGACTATAAACAAGCACTTCTCAGGAGGCAACCTGAGTACTAACGGTTTTAAATTATTTAAATTTCAATTTTTAAACATCTAGGTCACTAACAGAGTCTTTGAAGCACAGGTTCTGAACTCCACACGGCCGATCACACAGTCGTGCTTAAGGCCGTGTGACCAACACGGATGGAAACACGGTCGTGCGATACGGCCATGCGAAAATAGGGTAAAAGTTATCTTTCCCAACACGAGATGCGATAAGTGGCCACGGGCGTGCGCCCTGGCCGTGGTCAAATCTGCCAAATGCACACGGGCGTGCGACATGCCCGTGTCTACCACCTGTGGACAATACTGTCAAAATAACACAGGCATGCGTAGAGCTACACGATCGTGGGAGAAGCGAACCACGTCACACACAGTTGTGTAACATGATCATATAGCCACACAGCCTAGACACACGGGCATGCTCGAAGGCCGTGGATGATATCTCACTTCATGACAAACACGGGCTGGACACGATCCACATGGGCGTGCTAACTGGCCATGCCACTTGAAAAATTACATTATCTATCTTATTTTATTTTTCTTTTATTAATTTTTGAAGATTCTTTTGTTTTTAAAAATGGCTTGTCTTTATGATTACTATCAAATTATTTCCCCAATCTTCCATTTGTCTGTCAGAATCATGTTTGTCTTCAAGCTTTATTTCCAACAACTCGCTCTCGCTAGTCCAGGAATATCATCCATTTTTAACTCAAGAAGTTTCACTTTTCTCCCTATCTTATTTCTATATTCTTATATCTATCTTTGTATATTGAGGGCAATGTACATCTTAAGTGTAGGGGTATTTATTTCACTATCAGAAAAATCCCTAAATGACAGCCTTATTCTCTTGAAAAGCTCTCATATCGTATTTAGGATAAATTTTGATTGATTTATAATTTTGATTGATATATCTTGAATTAAAACATAGGCATTTATGCATTGATTGTTTAAACTTTAAGACATTAAAGAATCAAACATGATAAGTTGATTTTTAAGAATTTAGAATTTTAGGTTGTTTCCCTAAAGTTTAGGTATTACTTTGAGTTGGAATTCACAAGTTTTAAACATCAAAAAGCCATAATTCTTGTGAGATTTTTTAGCCTTTTGAGCATCTATTAATTCTTTCATGCTCACTTTTATTATTGCTTTGAGTGCTTCAGTATTGAACTGTTATTCTAGAACTTGCTTAATTATGCATGTCATGACCACACCATTTAATTTGATATGTCAAAATGATTAAGGCACTTAGGATTAACCCACTTATGCCATGAAAAGCCTACCTCCACGATTAACCCTTAGTAAACCCCTTTGAGCTAACAAGCCATTTCTTGTATTACCCTTAATATTAACCCTTAACCCATTATTGTTGAAATCCCCTGAATTAATTTGATCCCCATTTTTGTCGAGATTGGAATCGAAATAGTTGCTTAGCTATGTTTTATTCTACTTTGTAATTTAACTTGTTCTTAAAAAATGTATACATCTTAGTAATAGTAATCTTCTGAGCCAAAGAAGTTAAATCCATATTCTGAAAAAAGCTCTATTGTACGCAATTGATGACTAGCTATTTTTCTAGTAAGGCAATTTTTCAATTCAATCTCGATTCTAACCTTTTCTTTCAGCTTGTGACCGTACCCCCTAACCAAGCCGCATTATAACCCTCTAAAGACTTTTTGATTGATGTTTCATCTCAATTTATAAGTGGTGGAGATTTGATTTTCATGCAAGCCTATGGTTATGACTTTTCATTATTGACTATTGAGTGCTTCATTTATTGTCCTTAAACACCTCGAGTGATTTGAGTGAATCTTTAGTGAGGATGTGAAACTTTGTGATATTCTGAATCAAAGGTAATTACTTGGATGAGGAGAGACACTTATGTTTTCAGGATAAAATGCTCAACTTAGAATGTTTGAAACTTTGATGTTCTTTTAGTTGAATCCTCAATGTATGATTACTTGTGGATTATTTTCAGATATTATCGATAGAAATTATAAGTTGAGAAGGATTTATTTTGATTATGACTTGAGGATTTTGCTTGAAGACAAGAAAATACTTAAGTGTAGGGTATTTGATAAACCGTAATTTATACAAATTTTTACCCATGCTTAACGCATTTTATGGATGATTTTTTCCTTAGAATTGGTGAAATTGATGCCCCTAATGCCTTCATTTCATGTTTTATACTTAGGTAAGCATAGGAGAGCGAAAGGAACGAGAAACGAGCCAAAAACGGAGAAAATGGGCCAAAGTACGAAATCAACACGGCCTGGACCTCCTTACATGGGTAGGCCACACGACCGTGTCAATCTGACAGAATCGAACCATGACTCACACGGGGGTGTGCCTGCCAAGCCCAAGTTGAGTCCAATTCGGAAAATGCCAATTTTGAGGGGTTTTAGGCATTCCAAAGCCTATAAATACACCCTAGAGGAGGAGGAAAAGGGAGACAGAGAGAGGGAGGAATGAATTACTTGAAGAAAGCAGATTGTTCCATCTTAGAAGTCGGATTCATCATCAAGACTAAAGATCTCCCCTCAATTTCCCTTCAGGAGTTTTGGGTTTTCTTTATGTTTTGTATTCATTATTCTTTTGAGATGTTTTCCTTTTTAATTATGAACTAAATCCCCTAAATACCTAAGGGGAATGAAACCTAAGACGAATCTTGTTATTATTTTCTTAATTGTATGATAAATATTTAACTTGTTCTTAATTATTTGTTCCTAATTCTTGTTTTGATATCCTAGGATACCGATTCAAGATAAGCTCTTATTCAGAGGAGGAATAGACCCTGTCTAAGAGTACATTTGTCATAATTAAGCGGAGTCATTTGCATGCCTAGACATAGGGTGACAAGATTTTTCTGGATTAGGGTGAAACCTAATAAAGGGATCCATAGATCAAGTTAATGCAACCCTAGGGCGTTAATTAGAGAAAAGTCTCAATTATTCAATCTAGGGTTTAGACGTTATTAGTCCTAAATAGGGATAATAACATAACTTAGCGATCTCTACGGGATAAGTTAAATGAATAAATCGTCCGATTCGGAGCCAAAATAACAAGTAAAGTCTAGGTGGATTTTTCCTTAGGTATTGTCTTAATTCAATCGTTTTCCAAAAGTAATCCCCCAATTCTACTTTTTGTGAATTCTTAGTTTTGATAATTAGTTAGTTAAAACAAAACCCCCCTATTTTTAGGCTAGATAATAAAAAGACAGTCAGTACTAGTACTTTTAGTTCCTTTGGGTTCGACAATCCGGTCTTGCTAAAACTATACTACTGTTCGATAGGTACACTTGCCTACATCGTGATAATAGTTAGTTTCAAAAATGATTAAGTATAAGTATTTAAAACCTGTCACACAAAAATCGCGATCAGAGGTCAAAGAATCATAAACCTCATTAACTGTGAGAGACTCGCGGCTATATAAAATTGTGTCTCTAAAGGTTGAATAAGACGGGGACAACGAACAAAGTAAAATCAACCCTAGATCTTCCTTATCATACTGAACCTCTATGGCCTCCAAGTTTGAAAGAATTTCTTTACACACTGTTAAGTGTTCATGTACAGACGCACATTCCTCCAAACAATAAGCATAAAGACGCTGCTTCATATGCAACTTGCTTGTTAGAGTTTTCGACATACATATTTGTTCCAGCCTCTTCCATAATGCAGCGGCAGTCTTCTCCTTCATCACATCCTGTAAAATTTTGTTGGACAAATGCAGATGTAATTGTGTTAACGCCTTTCAATCTTTACGCTTCTTCTCTTCATCTTTTTATGTCAAAGGCATCTTATCTATCCCTAGCAATGCATCCTCCAGATCCAACTACACAAGAATTGCTTGCATCTTAATCTGCCACAACGCAAATCTGGTGTTGTGATCCAACAGCGAAATTTCATACTTCAAAGACACCATTCCCATGCTCAAGATGAACTAACTAGAAACTTGGATACTAATTTGTGAAAGTAAAATAAAAATAAAATAAAATAAAGAAAATACAGATTTTACATGGAAATCCTTTTGAGAAAAAAACCACAAGTAGAGGAGAAGAAACTTCACTATGTCAAATTCGAATAATTACAAGAGGAATAGACTATGTATATTTATAGTCTTGTAAAGCCATATTCTAGTAAGATTGAAACACCTTATTCTAATCAATATAAAATAGATGGAGTTGAATAAGGTTTAAAAAAACCTTATTCTAAAATAAAATAAAAGAAGTATAGTTCTATATGGATTTTACTTTTATTTTATTTTACCACTATATTTTATTTAAATAAGGATTTGGGTCATTTAATTCTAACATATTTTAAATTTCCATTTTAACCTCTTAAAAATTTATACTTTCTGTAACACTCTAAACCTAGCCTAGACGTTATGGCTGAATTCGAGAGCGTTACGAAGAAGGGTTTTGAAATCGATGATACTTCAAAAAACATTTTATAGTTATTAGATAAGAACGTCCAAGTTTTACTAGCAATATTCATTTATATATCCTTACTGTTGATTGTTGTCCTTCAAAGTTAACCAAATATCTCATAGTGGAAGTTTGAAAAATCGTTTAAATCAAAATCACGCTCGTGTTTTCAAAAACATTTGTTCGTATAAAATTAGAATTTTGTCAATCATCATAGTTTAAAAATCATAGATGCAACCAAACCAAAAATCCAAAATGAACAGTCCCAAAATTTCAGAGAATCCAAAAATTACAAAACTCTCTCAAAAACCAGAAATCAAGTAAAACCCATAAATAAGGACAAGAAAAAAAAATAGTTTTCTGAGAAATGGTCTCCGCTGAGCCTCCGTTACACCGATCTGCCTAAGTCCAAGGATTACCTGAATAGAATAGACAAACAGATGTGATTTTTCATAAACTCAGTATGTAACCTAACAAAGATAGTCATGCAACATACACAGAATCTCATATGCAGACAGATACAAATTTGGACCTAAGTCCTTAACAGATACAGATATCAGAATCATATAAGCAGAACATATATACAGAATCTGTGACAGCCCTAAATTGACCCTAGTCGAAAAGTGGTTTCGGGACCACGAAACCGAGTCTTATAAATAATTAAAAGTTATATTCTGTGTTTATGATGTGAGTAAATGCATGTGTGAAAGTTTCATGCATTAATTTGATCATTTTTATGTGGATTTATTAAAATGGACTTATATGAAACATTGTTGGAAAGTGAGAGGTTAACCTTACAATGGTCTCTTAGTACATGTATTGAAAAGAGTGGTTTTGCATGTCAATTTACCCATAATGAACATAGTGGCCGGCCAAGAAAAGATAATGCTCCACCAATTCAAATTTAAAACAATTTTGTATTAACAAATGAATTAATAATTGTAATAAAAGGAATTAAATAAAAGAGAAGAAAGAGGATGGTGTTCATCTTCTTCTCCTACCTCTCTCAAGCCGAAACAAAGAGGAAAAATAAGGGAAAACTTACCTAGAGCAATTCGAAATTCATCTTTAGCTATTAGGAGGTAAGCTTTGAATTTGTTGATTTGGCTTTATATTATGCTAAGTTAATTTGTGAATGCACTCTTGGTAATGTCAAGAAAGTTGAGATTTCCTATGGTGATTTGAGCAAGATGCCGAATGATTAAGTGTTGGAATTAGGGGCTATTTTCATGTTGTAGTGAACAATGGGGGAATGACTAGAATGGGGTAAATATTTTTGGATGAGAAGCTTAGAGACACCTTGTACATTCGGCCAAAAATTGAGTCTATTTAGAATGTTAACTTCTTCCTCTATGATTATTTTTCCTTGCATGTTAAATAGTTCTTGATAAGGCCGAATAAGTTATGAAAGTTTTTATAAATGTATGAAGTTCAAGGTGTAAAAATTTTAGTCTCGATGTTATGAATAATTCGGTTGAAATAAGGAGAATTGGAGTTGTCATTTAGGTTAAGATCAAAGAAATTAATCTTGTTAAAACTTTAAACTAATAATGCCCATATGTGTGATAGTCGAACATAGACTTTGTTTAAAGTCTTGGTCAAAGGCCGGTTAAGTGTTTTGAATGGATATCTAAGTGTTAAATAATAAAACTCTTGATGACTTGGGTTATATAGCATTCGGCCAAAGACTATATGGGCTTGCTAATTCGGTTTAAGTGAAGAAACTATGATAGAGAGATATGACTAAATTGTGGACTTTGACAATTTAAACGATGCATTTGACTTGTGTACCGACTTGGGATGATATGTGTTTCTATATGAAGTTAGATGGTGTTGATGAAATTCGATAATGCATGATGTTTAAATAGTATTGAACAAGGTCATTGTACTTAGATTGTATGACATACATGTATTGAATGGAATTGCCCAAGTGAAAAATAATTAAATAAATTTATTTGTTTAAATTTAAGCTCAAGAGCAAAGGGGAACTAAATCTGATAAAGGAAAGGAAAAAGTGGTCGAATAGCTATTGAAATCGTTCGACAACAACCGAGGTAAGTCTTCGAGTAATGGAACTTAGTTTATGATTTGTTCAAGTCATGACATATAAGCATAACAAATAAACGGTGATATAATGAATCTACTTGAGTTACATATATTGAGGTAATTAGTTTATACTTATGACGGGCATCCGAATGCGAATAGAGGTCATGTTATGAAGCAAGTCAAAATCATGCTCTTTGTATGTGGCTATTGAGCCGAAATTGGTAAGGTTTGATAAATGTCTTGTGTTTGAGCTTTAGTAATAAAAAATGAAATAAGGATGTGTCATGATTTATTGATATATGTGCATGATTATTCGAATGATAACCGGGCTAAGTCCCAAAGGCATTTGTGCGAGTTACTATAATCGGGCTAAGTCCCGAAGGCATTTGTGCGAGTTACTATAACCAAGCTAAGTCCCGAAGGAATTTGTACGAGTTACTATATCCGGGCTAAGTCCCGAAGGCATTTGTGCGAGTTACTATATCCGGGCTAAGTCCCGAAGGCATTTGTGCGAGTTACTATAACCGGGCTAAATCCCGAAGGCATTTGAGCGAGTAGCTATATCCGGCTAATTCCCGAAGGTACTTGGTTTGGGAATGAGCAATCTCGCTGTAATAATTTCAATTAATTCGCTCGTAAAACCCCAACGATGAGGTATGTTTTGTATATGCATTGGAATAATTGATTCCTTTTAAATAGTATTCGCTCAATCGATTAACAAGCTTCCGGCCTTTAGTCAAGTTGATTCCTTATGTATGAATATAAGGGTTGGAAATGTGAAGTAGGTATGATTGTGAGAATATGTGTATATGAAATTATCCGTTTAGTCATATGAATGCTATACTTCAGTTGTGCATGATTTCATTACTCAAAAACTTACTAAGCATTAAATGCTTATTCCGTTTCTTTGATTCTTTGTTTATAGATTTTGGTTCGTCAGCTATCGGATTCGGGAGTGTCAAAGTCGAAGTCATCCACACTATCAAAGCCCTTTTGGTACTCTTTTAGATGAACTCTGAAAATGGCATGTATAGGACTGCCCTTTTGTTGTTGGTCATGTACCTTTTGGTATTGTATAAATTTGGATAGCCATGCGAAAATGGCTTATATATCTTGAGCATAGCATTATAATCATTTTGTATATTGTTCATTGAGTGGTATGGAAATGCTTGGTAACGAGTATCCATTGGAATGGTTAATCACGTTCATTTTAGTGCTATGTACGACAAATGGCTAGTTGATCCATGGAAAATCATGAAATAGGTATAGTCTACCTAAAAAAACAGATGCTGACAGCAGCAGTGATGTGAATTTGAAAAATCACTAAAAATAGTAGGAATGGAATTAAATAGTGAATAAATTATGAAATCGAACCTTGATGAGTCTATTTTCATATAGAATAAACGAAAAGATCATATGAGCCGTATTTTAAGGGATGTTTAAGTTTTTGTGAAATAGGGCCAGAGCAACTTCTGGATCCCCTGTTCTGAATTTGGAAATTCACTATAAATTAACCAGAGATAATTAGAAGTCATTCCCTATATGTACAGATTCCTTTTCAAGTATAGTTTCTTTAGAAACAAACAGCATAAGTATTGAAGCCCTGTACAGGAAGATATCTAAGTTGTAATACATGAAGGTCAGAGTAGTCAAACCCTGTAACAGGGGAGACTTTAACTAATAAACTGTACTAATTGGCCTAACCAAAAATTCTAGAAAAAAACTTGTAGATGGATATATGAGTCTAGTTTCAGGGAAAATTTACGGAATCAGTTTTTGAGTTTTGGAACTCGAGATATGATTTTTAAGGTGACAGTGATGCAGTTACCCAACTTGTCTGGAAATGGTAAAATGAACTGTATAAATAAGTGAATGAAGTCCGTTAACACCTCGTGTCCGACTCCGGCAACGGTCTCGGGTACAGGGTGTTACAGAATCCTCCCCCATCCTCTATACACCATCTCCGACTATCCTATCACACCATGTGGGGTTAAAAACACCTACCCATCCCTACACACCATATAGTGCCAATGCGACACATAACGGAATAATGCAACACATAACAGAATAATGTACAGAATAATGCTCGTATACAAATATTATACTTATGTAGAACAGTCAGACATGTATATCAGTTTCCTACTCAGATTAGACTATCAGATTAACAAGTAACATACAATGGGTTTAGTTAGCCCTTACTAACCCTACGGTAGGCCCACAGTCAATCGGAATGACCTGTGCAACCCTAGGGAAAATTTTAAAATTTTGGGCCCACATGCCAGTGTAGGCCCACACGCCCAAATTGGCATTGCCAGTGTGGCCCACATGGCCTAGCCTAAAGCCACACGCTCGTGTGGGCCTACAGCCTAATTTGACCCATCCGATGTGGCTCACACAGCCACACAACCGTTGCCACACGGCCGAATCTCCCACACGGCCTTATTTTCGACAATCACACGGCCGTGTGTTGCATACAGCCAGCCACACAGTCTACCACACGCTTGTGTGTTGTCGACAAACCTAATTTTTAGCTTTCTTCGAACCTCATTTTCTCGTGTTTCAGGTCACACCTAGTTCGATTTTGATGCTATTGCGATCCCAAGCTCACCAGAACCAAAACAGTTATGACAAATCTAACACTTTACACGATAGACGATGAATTTTGATCCCCTTGATTAGCACCAATCACAATCCAAGGAGGGATCATAGAACCAAAATGCAGAGATAACTACAGTTTTTGAACGAAAAAGGAGAAAGTAGCAAAAATAAGGAAAAAAACAAATGTGCAAATAAAATGGGAGAACGAACTGACGTCAGTTTTTTTTTTGAAAGAGAGAGAAACAAATTTTGAAAAAATAAAATAAAATAATATAATATCCCTTATTCTTCAAATTTAGGCATGATCTCATACTAACCCAATCCCAACTACCCACTCTCTCATCCATGACTTCCAAACCCATCCAAACTCTCTCAGACAACCGTGACAAAAATTAACATTTACAGTCGCACGAGAATTCGAACACAAGACCTCTAGCAAGCTAACTCCTTACCATTCAAACTATCAAACTCATTCTAATATAAGTTTACAAACAATATAACAAAAGCCTACTCAGCAAGAATAAAGCTAGGATTAAAAATAACAAAATTTGCCAAAAGTGGGACTTGAACCCAAGACCTTAAACACACAATCAAAACACCTAGCCACTAAATCAAAAACATATTTATGTTAGGATTTACGGAAACAGGAATAAATTATTCAGGGTGTTACACTTTATCTTTGATTCTATTGCTGACTTGACCTCAAAATATGAATTTTAATATTTAAAAAAGAAATAAAAACATCATAAAACACTAGAAGTTTGCTATGCATCACATGATAAATTTTCATTTTAACCTCTTAAAAATTTATACTTTATCTATAATTTCGTATCGGACTTTGCCTCAAAATTCAAGTTTCAGTATTTAAAAATGAAATTAAAAAAGTATCATAAGACACGAGCACTTCGCTATGCATCAGATTGTAAATTTCCATTTTAACCTCTTAAAAAGTTATACTTTATTTATAATTTCGTAAAGGACTTTGCCTCAAAATTCAATGTTCCAATATTTAAAAATGAAATTAAAAAGAATCATAAGACACAAGCACTTCACTATGCATCACATTGTAAATTTCCATTTTAACCTCTTAAAAGTTATACTTTATTTATAATTTCGTAAAGGACTTTGCCTCAAAATTCAATGTTCCAATATTTAAAAATGAAATTAAAAAGAATCATAAGACACAACCACTTCACTATGCATCACATTGTAAATTTCCATTTTAACCTCTTAAAAATTTATACTTTGTATTTGATTCTATAATTGAATTCACCTCGAAATTCAAATTTTAAAATTTAGAGATGAAATTTAAAAAAAATTATAAAACACAAGAAGTTTTCTATGCATCACATGGTAAATTTCCATTTTACCAACTTAAAAATTTATACATTCTCTTTAATTCCGAAACAGGCTTCGCCTCAAAATTTGAGTTTCAATATTGAAAATATATTAAAAAGAATCATAAAACACGAGAACTTAGCGATGCATCACATTGTAAATTTCCATTTTAACCTCTTAAGAATTTATACTTTATTTTTTATTCGGTAATTGACTTGGACTCAAGATTTGAATTTTAATATTTAATAACGAAATTAAAAAATCATAAAACACTAGAAGTTTGCTATGCATCACATGTTAAATTTCCATTTTAACCATTTAAAATTTTATATTTGTCTTTAATTACATAACGGACTTGGCCTCAAAATTCGAGTATCAATATTTAAAAATGAAAATAAAAACAATCATAAGGCACGAGAACTTTGCTATGCATCACATTGTAAATTTTCATATTAACTTCTTAAAAAATTATAGTTTATTTTTTATTCTGTAACTGACCTTGCCTTGAAATTCAAATTTTAATATTTAAAAATGAAATTATAAAAACTCATAAAACACGAGAAGTTTTCTATGCATCACATGGTAAATTTTCATTTTAACCACTTGAAAAGTTATACTTTATCTTTAATTCCGTAACAGAGTTCGCCTCAAAATTCGGTTTCAATATTTAAAATTAAAACAATCATATGACACGAGAACTTCCCTATGCATCACATTGTAAATTTCCAGTTTATCCTCTTAAAAATTTATAATTTATTTTTGATTCTGTAGTCAACATTGCATCGAAATTAAAATTTTAATATTTAAAAATGAAATTATAAAAAATTGTAAAACATGAGAAAATTTATATGCATCACATGGTAAATTTCCATTTTAATCACTTAAAAAATTATACTTTATCTTTAATTCCATAATGGAGTTCGACTCAAAATTCGATTTTCAATATCTAACAATAAATTAAAAACAACAATAAGACATGAGAATTTCACTATGCATTACATTGTAAATTTTCATTTTAACCTCGTAAAAATTTGTACTTTATCTTTGTTTCTGTAATGGACTTGGCTTCGAAATTCGAATTTTAATATTTAAAAATGAAATTAAAAAAAATCATAAAACACGAGAAACTTCCTATGCGTCACATGATAAATTTCCATTTTAACATCTTTAAAGGTTATACTTTATGTTTGATTCTATAACCAACGTTGCCTTGAAATTCGAATTTAAAAAAAAAGCATAAAACACAATTAGTTTTCTATGCATCACATGGTAAATTTCCATTTTAACCTCATAAAAAGTTATACTTTATCTATAATTCCATAATGGACTTTGGCTCAAAATTTGAGTTTCAATATTTAAAAATGAAATTAAAAAGAATAATAAGAATGAAGAACTTCACTATGCATCACATGGTAAATTTCCATTTTAACCTCTTAAAAATTTATACTTTGTCTTTGATTATGTAGTCGAGTTCAACTCGAAATTTGAATTTTATTATTTAAAATTCAAATTTTAATCGACTTCGCTATGCATAATATGTTAATTTGAATGCCTTGAGTCTGTTAATAACCATGCATATGATTTCATGGCAAAACTGATGTGTTTTCAATGGGATTTGATAAATCTATTCTGTGAAGCGTGGATCTTTTGTTTTCTGCTATTGTATGTCAGCATGTCCTACATGTTTATCATTCTGATACTGTATATGCATGCCATGACATGTTGTATGGGGTTTGGGATGATGTTGAAAGGAGGAAGATTCTAACAGTTTAATTATCTACACATTTTGGTGGTTTAACAACATTTTTGTTTAGCAGCTTGTCTGCAATTATAGTGACTCGTCCACTCATATATGTTTTGGTAGCTTTGCTGCAATATAGTGGTTTGACCACATATATTTTTTATTTAACAATTTTAACTGTAATCTCTGGTAGCAATGTCCATAATTTTATGTTGGTGTGATTTGGATGGACAAGTTCCGAGGAACTCTATTTTGGTGTGTAGCAGAGATATGTAGGAAATTTTCTAAAAAATCTGCATTATTATTTTTGAAAAATATCGCATTGGCATAATCATGCATTCTCAGTTCTGTTCAATTGCACGTGATAAAATTCTTTATGATACTCTAATTTGTATATTGTGACATGTGTGTTCCGTGTTCGAGTTTCGTTATACACTGGGCTCTATAGCTCACCCCTTTATTTTTTGTCTCTGACTTTTTAGATTAACTTTGAGTTTAGGATCAGAAGGCGTGCGGGAGCTCGGATTGATTCTCGGTTAATAAAATAGGATAGTTTATGTTTTTAATTATTTTGGGACTATAAATTTGTTTAGACTTCGTTTTTGTTTTTTTTTTTTTTGGTTTTGAGTATTTTAAAATGAAACTGCAAAACCTCAAGGGTTCATAATTTAAAATTCAATTTTCAAAGTTAAAACTCTGAAAGTTTTTCTACTGCAAAATTAAGTAGCCCCTAAAGATTTTTTTTTTGTAAATTAAAAAATTATTTTATCAAGTGATTGTCTTTAAGCTGGAAATGATTTGCCAAAATACTTATTTTCAAGACACGATTTTGAAATCAAATTTTGGGATTGAGATAAGTGATTCCGGATTTGAGTTTTTTCTAAAAATTTGTCAAAGTTTTGCCAAATTTTATGTCTCTGAAACGCACTTTGAGTTTGATTGAAACGCAAGTTTTTAAACAAGCTAATTTAATTCTTCAAAATTTGGATATAACGTCTAAGCCGAGTTTGGAGTGTTACATGAAATTAAAAAGAATTATCAGACACGGGAACTTCGCTATGCGTCACATTGTAAATATCCATTTTAACCTCTTACAAATTTATTCTTCATATTTGATTTTGTAACCGACTTGGTGTAACGCCCCAAAATTTGAGTTTTTATTATTAAGTTGTGTTGATGAATATGTGACTGCTTCTATGGTTGTGTGTTCTGTTGGCTTACTTGAGATTTTGAGGTTCGAGTCACATAAATTTTGGAATTTTTCTAATTTTTTTATTTGAGCCCTTGGTTTAGGATTCCTTGTTTAAGTTTAATTTTGTACCTTTTGTATCAAGAATGAGTCTGCTGATTCACTGGTTAAGCATTTGCCTATTCTCTAATTTCGTGTTTGAGTCCCTGTGTATGCAACAAGGATTTATGTTTTTGCACTTTTCTATAAAATTGATCTGAATTTTTAAATGGCTTATTCCCTCTTCTGATATTTTAAACGTTCCTTTTCATTTCTTCCCATTTTTTTTTAATTTTTTTTCTTTAGTTTAGTTTATAATTCTTATAAAACTTTATTTAGTTCTGTCTGTCTTGCGTAATTGCTACATTGGGTTGTGATTTTGCTTACTCCAGTACATTTTAAAGTAATTGGGTTGGTTATTTTCGTTTTAAAGTTTTATTGTGCAAATTAGGGAAAGTCTTCGAAATCCCGAGGTGTGTGATAATCTTGTTGTTGATTGTGTTTTGATGCACTAGGGGAGACTCAAGAGACGCTTAACACTTCTCGCCTTACCTAGGAACTGAATGTGTACAGGGAATCTGCAATAAGAAAACTTCCATCCGTTTCACGTAGTGAGTCAAACGTTTCTACGAAAATTTATTGTTGTTACTTTCGTGTTTGTAAATGTTTTATTGAATGAGACGTTTGGAACTTGTTTTAGGCTTGGAATTTAGATTTGGGTGCTTCTACAGTGTCGTGTAACATGTGGGTATCGAAACCCCTTTCTTTTTTGTGTTTTTCTTCGTAAAAAACGGGACTGTCGATGTCACATGGGCTGCCACATGGCCATGAGGGAGGTCATATGGTGGGCCATCTAACTCTTTAACTTCGTATTTAGGTCACATAGGCAATCTACACGGGTGTCTGTTAGATTGTGTGTTGGAAAATAAGGTGCAAGGGTCACATGGGCTGACATAGAGGCATATGTTCAGGCCGTGTAACTCACTGACTTTGATTTTGGGTCACACGGGCAAGCCACACAGGCTTGTGTCCAGGCCGTGTAACTCACTGACTTCAGATTTGGGTCACTGTAACACCCCAAACCCGGCCCAGACGTTATGGCCAGATCTGACGTGTCACATGGACTTACGACTTAGTATGTATTCGTTGGTTTAAGTGATTGGGGTGGTCTTTGTAAAAACAGCGGTTGAATGAAAAGCCAGTTTATCAATCTTTAGGCTATCCATTTGTTGTGCTTGTTGAGTCTTGGAAATGTTCATTAATTTTGAAAACCTGCGCAGCCTAATACTAGCAGTTTCGACATAGTATAAATATAATCAGAAAATAAAACCATAGCGGAAAAAGAAATTTAAATAGCGGCCTTATTACAACTTAAAACCCAAAATTAAATTAGAATATAAAAATAATAAAAATAAACTAACTTAGAAAAACCAACTTTGCAGATGATGTGGCCACTCCGAATCCCTTACAGCTCCAAGCCCACTATGGTTGGGGATTTCCTACAGAGATGAAAATAAAGGGTGAGTTCGGTAAACTCAGTGTGTAACATAACCCAACCATAGCCCAAAATAGATCAAACCTCAGAGTCAGACTTATCTGGGCCTTGGCCCAGTACATAAATCAGAATGAAACCCATAGACCCATAGGAGATAAAGAACAAATATATCATGAATGCAGAAATCCCAACCCAGAGCCATCCATAACACCCCCGTACCAACCTTACACCATGTGAGGAGACTACTCGACCCACCCAACTGCTACACACCACAGAAATTGCAGCGAGGCTGCCAGAACGCTTCCTCCATCAATATAAACCCATGTCCTATGCAACAGAAATAATATGTCATGGCATACGTATACAGAAACAGAACATCATGCTTTTCAGAAAAATTATAACCCTAGGGGTAAAATCGTAATTTTGCATGCATAAGGGTATTTTAGTAATTATTACCTATTGCTAAGGTTTCATGCTCATTCTAATGTTTACCAAGTAATCAAAAGTACTTACCTCGTCTTTTTACCAAAGTGGGCCCGTTGGCCCATTGGCCTGTTTTCGGCCTATTAAACCCAAAAATACTGTTGTGCACGAAAATACACACTCTGCACTCTAATCATCCAAATGCACCATATTCATTAACAACTGTCTCACGAGCGCTCGCACGCTCGCGAGTTCACAAAATACCAACGTTTCGGTATTTCGGCTTTTACCGATTCAGTCTAAGGGAGGGTGTCGTTTACACACCTGGTTGATGACGATTGATGACAATATCTCCCATGCGATAATCCTATTAGGAGACTGCAGTTAATCTGCGCTCCAAACACTCTTAGCTGACGCCCAACCCAAACGAGCACGTCACAAAACGAAAGGGATTAGCCAAGAAGAGTATGCCTACTCTCCTCATGGTTTGCTCTATTTAAAGCTAGCTCTCCATCTACTCTTATGTTAGCTTCCCGATGTGGGATCCCTCCATCACCAGAGTTTAAAACCAACATCAACTCTTGCCGTCCCAACATAGCAAAATAATCAACCTTTGCGTGCCAAGGAATTCGAACCAAAGTCCTCTCACATGCCAACTCACGCCACCACCACTAGGCCATCAACTCATTTGTGTCATAAACCCAACACATTAAACTTCAAAGCGCACCTACTTGCTTCCAGATTTATTAAAAAGAAAAACCAAAATATATTGCAAGAGCCAAGACTTGAACCTTGGACCCCTTGCTTCCTCTATGGCGTCACTTCCTTGTCCCCTAAGTGGCGCCACCTTGCCACTACACCACACTCCTTTTTGTGTCATATTTTACCCCTTTACTCTTAAAAGCCCAAACGCCAATTGCATCACCTATTCATAAAATTAAAATTCCGAAGACTACCACGGATTTAACTTAAGTTTGGGCCTTCCAAAGGCCCACTAACCTAGTAAATATATATATTTTAACCAACCAGAACACACACAAATTTTAAAAATCACAGAAACACAGAAAACCCAAAAATTGGGGCGTTACAGTCACACAGGCAAGCCACATGGCTATGTGCTAGACTGTGTGGAGCCATACGGGTGTGTGAGCCTAGAAACTAAAATTCTATTAAAGTTGTAGTTGATGTGCGAGGCGAATGTAAGCTGTCCGCAGGATGTGTTAGAACTAAACTGGATTGTATGATCTATTTTATCGTGAATATTAGTGACTTGGATATCGGTATGAGTTGGATATTAATGCTATCGACACTCTATTATGCTGGAAGTGTGTGATCGTATTTGCATCTTATATATATCTGTCATCTGTTCTGCATCTGCATGGGGTGAGGGTTATGAATTGAAGGAAGTGTTTTATACTGATTTGGTGGTCAAACCACCCATAATTATGTTTGATCTGACAGTGAGACTGTAAACATTGCAACATATCACACTAACACTATGAGGTGTGTAGGGATGGATGGGCATTATATACCTATTGGTGTGTAGGGTGGGTCAAGATAGTGTGTAGTGATTGGGGTAGGAAATTGCATCTGTATTTGTGTCTGTATTACATCTATATTTGCTACTAAATTTACATTACACATGTATTTTTAACTGATATTCTACGTGTCAGGACTGTTTTGTGTCCGAAACTATCTTGAATTATTAATATGACTGACAAGACTAAGTTGCTATTTGAACGCTTAATAATATCTAAGCTATTATACATAGGCTAATTTGTTTATGTTATATTCTAAGCTGCAACACGCTAACTATTTTGAATGAATTTTAGGGAACTCCCGGGACTAAGCGGCCCGGCAGACGAGGGACTCAGCCATCTATCGGACTTATTATATATATGTGTGTGTGTGTGTGTGTGTGTGTGTGTGTGTGTGAATTTATGTCTTTGATTTCATATTTAAGCTTCAAAGATTTAACTATGTTTTCAGAGAATGAATGATTTTATGACTTAACTATGGATTGAAAAACTCTCTCTAAGTATGATTGTGTTTTGGTAAGTTAGTGTGACGTTCTAGACTTGGCCTTCCCGTCTAAGCTGGGATTAGGGTGTTACACTTAGCATCAAAATTCGACTTTTAATATTTAAAAATGAAATTAAGAAAATCATAAAACACGAAAAGTTTACTATGAATCACATGATAAATTTCAAAACCTCTTAAAAAGTTATACTTTATCTTTGATTTTGTAACCGACTTTACCTTGAAAATCGAATTTTAATATTTACAAATAAAACAAAATAAGCAAAAAACACAATTAGTTTCCAATGCACCACATGGTAAATTTCCATTTTAACCTCTTAAAAATTTATACTTTATCTATACATCCTTAACGGAGTTCGCCTCAAAATTCGAGTTTCAATATTGAAAAAATAAATTAAGAATAATCATAAGATATGAGAATTAAGCTATGAGTCACATTGTAAATTTCCTTTTTGACCTCTTAAAAATTTATAGTTTTTTTTTCTATTTGATAGCTGACTTGGCCTCGAAATTCTAATTTTAATATTTAAAACCGAAATTAAAAAATCATAAAACTCTAGAAGTTTGCTATGCATCACATGGTAAATTTTCATTTTAACCTCTTAAAAATTTGTACTTTATCTTTCATTTCGTAATGGAGTTTGCCTCAAAATTCGAGTTTCAATAGTCAAAAATGAAATTAAAAAGAATCATAAGACAAAAGTTTGCTATGCATCACATGGTAAATTTCCGTTTTAACCTTTTAAAAATTTATACTTTATATTTGATTCTGTACCCGACTTAGTCTCGAATTTCAAATTTTAATATTTAAAAATAAAATTAAAAAACTCATAAAACACTAGAAGTTTGCCATGCATCACATGGTAAATTTCCATTTTAATCTCTTAAAAATTTATACTTTATCTATAATTTCGTAACGGACTTTGTCTCAAAATTCGAGTTTCAATATTTAAAAATGAAGTTAAAAAGAATCATAAGACACGAGCATTTTGATATGCATCACAACGCTATATCTTAAGAAGAATCATAAGACCCGAGAAGTTTGTTATGCATCTCATGGTAAATTTCCATTTTAACCTTTTAAAAATTTATACTTTATCTATAATTCCGTAACGGGCTTTGCCTTAAAATTCGAGTTTCAATATTTAAAAATAAAATTAAAAAGATTCATAATACACGAGAACTTCGCTATGCATCACATTGTAAATTTCTATTTTAACCTCTTAAAAATTGGTACTTTAATTTTAATTTGGTAACTGACTTGGCTTCGAAATTAGAACTTTAATATTTAATAATTAAAATAAAAATCATAAAACACAATAAGTTTGCAATGCATCACATATAAATTTCCATTTTAACCTCTTAAAAATTTATAATTTATCTTGATTCTGTAACCGACGTTCCCTTGAAAATCAAATTTTAATATTTAAAAATAAAATTAAATGAAATCATAAAACGCAACAAGTTTTCTATGCATCACATGGTAAATTTCCATTTTAACCTCTTAAATATTTAAACTTTATATTTAATTCCATAACAGACTTCCATTCAAAATTCGAGTTTTAATATTAAAAAATTAAATTAAAAAGAATAATAACACATGAGAATTTCGCTATGCATCAAATTATGAATTTCCATTTTAACCTCTTAAAAATATATACTTTAACTTTTTCTTTGATTTTATAACCGACTTCGTCATGAAATTTGAGTTTTAATATTTAAAAATAAAATTAAAAAGATTCATATAACACAAGAAGTTTTTCATGCATCGCATGGTAAATTTCCATTTTAACTACTTAAAAATTTGTATTTTATCTTTAATTCCGTAACGAAGTAAGCCTTAAAATTCAAGTTTCAATATTTATAAATAAACTTAAAACAATCAGAAGACACGAGAACTTTGCTATGCATCACATTTTAAATTTCCATTTTAACCTGTTAAAAATTTATATTGTATCTTTGATTCTGTAATCGACTTTGCCTTGAAATTCGAATTTTAATATTTAAAAACGAAATTAAAAAATCATAAAACACTAGTAGTTTGTTGTGCTTCACATGGTAAATTTCCATTTTAACCTCTTAAAAATTTATACTTTATCTTTCATTTCATAACGGAGTTCGCCTCAAAATTCGAGTTTTAATAGTTAAAAATGAAATTAAAAAGAATCATAAGACACGAGAAGTTTGCTATGTATCACATGGTAAATTTTTGTTTTAAGCTTTTAAAAATTTATACTTTATATTTGATTTGTTCCCGACTTAGTCTCGAAATTCGGATTTTAATATTTAAAAATGAAATTAAAAAAATCGTAAAACATGAGAATTTGCCATATATCACGTGGTAAACTTCCATTTTAACCTCTTAAAAATTTATATTTTATCTATAATTCCGTAACGGACTTTGCCTCAAAATTCGAGTTTCAATATTTAAAAATGAAGTTAAAAAGAATCACAATGTAAATTTCCCTTTTAACCTCTTAAAAATTTACACTATATCTTAAGAAGAATAATAAGACCCGAGAAGTTTGCTATGCATCACATGGTAAATTTTCATTTTAACCTTTTAAAAATTTATACTTTATCTATAATTTCATAACGGGCTTTGCTTCAAAATTCTAATTTCAATACTTAAAAATGAAATTAAAAAGATTCATAATACACGAGAACTTTGCTCTGCGTCACATTTTAAATTTCCAATTTAACCTCTTAAAAATTTATACTTTAATTTTGATTCAGTAATCGACTTGGCCTCGAAATTCGAATTCTAATATTAATAATTAAATTGAAAAAATCATAAAACACGAGAAGTTTGTAATGCATCACATATAAATTTCCATTTAAACCTCTTAAAAATTTATACTTTATCTTTGATTCTATAACCGACGTTGCCTCGAAATTCAAATTTTAATATTTAAAAAAGAAATTAAAAAATCATAAAACACGGGAAGTTTGCTATGCATCACATGGTAAATTTCTATTTTAACCTCTTAAAATTTTATATTTTATCTTTAATTCCATAACCGACTTCGCCTAGAAATTCGAGTTTCAATATTTAAAAATGAAATTAAAAAGAATCATAAGACACAAGAACTTCACTGTGCATCACATTGTAAATTTCCTTTTTAACATCTTAAAAATTTACACTATATCTTAATAAGAATCATAAGACCCAAGAAGTTTGCTATGCATCGCATAGTAAATTTCCATTTTAACCTTTTAAAAACTTATACTTTGTCTATAATTCCTAATGGACTTTTCCTCAAAATTCGAGTTTCAATATTTAATAATGAAATTAAAATGATTCATACATGAGAACTTCGCTATGCATCACATTGTAAATTTCTATTTTAACCTCTTAAAAAATATATACTTTTTCTTTGATCCCGTAATGAACTTCGCCTCGAAATTCAAGTTTGAATATTTAATATTTAAATTAAAAAGAATCATAAGACATGAGAACTTTGCTATGCATCACATGGTAAATTTTCATTTGAACGTCTCAAAATTTTATACTTTACCTTTGATTCTATAACCGACTTTGCCTCTAAATTCAAATTTTAATATTTAAAAATGAAATTAAAATGATCATAAAACATGAGAACTGTGCTATGCATCAAATGGTATATTTCCATTTTAACGTCTTAAAAATTTATACTTTATCTTTCATTTCGTAATAGAGTTCTCCTCACAATTCGAGTTTCAATAGTTAAAAATGAAATTAAAAAGAATCATAAGACACAAGAACTTCGTCATGTATCACATTGTAAATTTTCATTTTAACCTTTTAAAAATTTATAGTCTATATTTGATTATGTAATCGACTTAGTCTCGAAATTTGAATTTTAATATTTAAAAATGAAATTAAAAAAAATCATTACATGAGAAGTTTGCTATGCATCACATGGTAAATTTTCATTTTAACCTCTTAAAAATTTATATTTTATCTATAATTCCGTAATGGACTTTGCCTCAAAATTCGAGTTTCAATATTTAAAAATGAAGTTAAAAAGAATCATAAGACATGAGCACTTTGCTATGCATCACATTGTAAATTTCCATTTGAACCTTTTAAAAATTTATACTTTACTTTTGATTCTGTAACCAACTTCTCCTCGAAATTTAAATTTAAATTTTTAAAAATAAACTTCCAAAAATCATAAAATACGAGAGATTTACTATGCATCACATGAATTTGTTACAAAAGTAGGCAACCCTAAATATCCAAGTGGGTGGTGAAAAGATTGGAAATCCAACATTTGTCAAACCCCCTAATTGCATTCATCAAACTTCATTATCTTTGTACAAATTTTTTTTCATGATAAATACCAAATTGGGAAAACTTTAGTTCTACAAGGGTTAGTGTATTACAAAACCTCAACATATTGGCAACTTGGGTTTATCCTCAACACTTACATTAGACGCAAGAACTTAGCTATTTTCATTTTATCCTTGTAAAAGTTTATTTGTCTTAAATTTTGTAACGTACTTTTCCTCAAAATTTGAGTTTCAATATTTAAAAATAATTTTTTTTAAAAAAATCATAAGACATAAGAACTTTACAATGCATTACATTATAAGTTTACGTTTATCCTCTTAAGAATATATACTTCATCTTTGATCCTGTAACAAACTTCACCTCGAAATTTAAATTTTAATATTTAAAAATAAAATTAAAAATATTATAAACCACGAAAAATTTACTATACATCACATGATTCTGTTACAAAAGTAGACAACCCTAATATCCAAGTGGGTGGTGAAAAGATTGGAAATCCAACATTTTTCAAACCCATTAATTGCATTCATCAAACTTCATTATTGTTGTACTAATTTTATTTTCATGATAATTACCGAATTGGGCAAACTTTAGTTCTACAAGGGTTGGATATTGGCAATTTGGGTTGTCCTAAACACTTACAAAATACACGAGAACTTCACTAAGCATCACATGGTAAATTTTTATTTTAACCTCTTAAAAGTTTATACTATATCTTTGATTTTGTAACTGACTTCACCTCAAAATTCAAGTTTTAATATTTACAAATGAAATAAATAATAATAATAAGACATAAGAACTTCACTATAAATAACATGGTAAATTTCCATTTAAATCTTTTAAAAATTTATATTTTATCTTTGATTCCATAACGGACTTTGCCTCAAAATTTGAGTGTCAATATTTGAAAATAAAATTAAAAAGAACCATAAGACATGAGAACTTCGCCATGCATCACATAGTAAATTTCCATTTTAACCTCTTTAAAATTTAGACATTATCTTTTATTCTGTAACGAACTTCGCCTCAAAATTCAACTATCAATATTTAAAAATGATATTGAAAAAAAAAACCATAATACATAAGAACTTCACTATGCATTACATGGTAAATTTCCATTTTAACCTCTTAAAAATATATACTTTATCTTTGATTTCGTAACGAACTTTGCCTCGAAATTCAAGTTTCAATATTTAATACTTAAATTAAAAAGAATCATAAGACATAAGAACTTCGCTATGCATCACATGGTAAATTTCCATTAGAACCTCTCAAAATTTTATACTTTATCTTGACTCTGTAACTGACTTCGCCACAAAATTCGAGTTTCAATATTTAAAAATGAAAATTAAAAAAATATTATAAGACATGAGAACTTCTGTAACACCCCTAACCCGTAACCATCGCCGGAATAGGTTAAGAGGCGTTACTAGACTTATAACTCGAATCAGAACCACCATACATCAAATATCATCTCATTACTAATAAAAGTAATTCATTGACCTTTATTATTCACATAAAACCGAGTAAATAATGCTTAAAAATGCATCCAGGATCAAATTGACAACATATGAAAGTGTCAGAACTTAAAAGAATTTTCAATTTTTAAAAGGTCACACGCCCGTGTGAACAGGTCAGTGCCACACACGGTTTAGACACGCCTATGTGTCAAAGCTGTGGCAAAACAGGGCATAGCTACTGACTTACCCAAATGGCCAGATCACACGCCCGTATGTCTAGCCCGTGTTCTATGCACACGCCCGTGTCCTAGTCGTGTGCTAGGCCGTGCCAAAAATAGGGGGTATTCTGTTTGTGACATCATCATACCAATTATGGTCACACGGCCAGACCACACGCCCGTGTGTCTAGCCCATGTGCGAGACTGACTTACAATTGTAGGGTACCCTAGGGGACACACGACCATGCAACATGGCCGTGTTCGCACACGGCTGAGACACACCCCCATGTCTCTGCCCGTGTGGACAAAAATAGGCCATTTAAATAGCCAATTTGCCACCCCAATTTTGGTCATCCTACAAGCAAAGGAAACTAACATATTTATAACACCATTTCAACCAAATTCAGTACCAAAACATAACCCTTTTCATATCATATAATAGACACCAAAAATTCATACCCATAAACCTTACGAATTCATACCAAACATAAAGTAATATCATATAAAAGCATTTCCTTCCATAAGTCATTCAATCTCAAGTTAATCTTACCAAGACTTACTAACTAAAACATACCATAATTTCATATTATCATCACATACCATGAACCATTATCAACCATAAGTTCAATCACAAATTAGCCAAGTCACATGGCTAAACATATATCATAAAACACTATTCCACAACTACTAGCCTATACATGTCATACTTCAAAAATATAATTTTCAAAAGTTTCGAAATGAAGTTCGACAGTGTGGTGACGATCCTAGACAATCCCCTAGTTTGTAGTAGCTTCGATATCTAAAAAACAATGCAAACACACAAAGTAATCTTTCAAATGCTTAGTAAGCTCGTACTAAAATCATCAACAGTATATAAAACATAAATCATTGACATTTAAGTGTTTACAATTTCTCAATTCATCTATCAAATCTATACCAATACAATCCATAAATTCTTACCAACTCAATGAGTTTTATAAACATAATATCATCACATAGGTATCATATTTACCTGAACATTTTCATATTCATTCATTTTCAATCTCACCTCTTGTTCGAATACTTTAAGACTTTCCAAAGATCGCCAATACTTTAAACATCCACACACTTAGTGCTCAAAAGTTAGCCAAAGCTGGAACAATTCCGCACACTTAGTGCCATCTCAATTAACCGAAACTAAGTCAGTATCGCACACTTAGTGCCTCAAGTAGCCGAAGCTATTTTAAATCGCACAACTGGTGCCAAATACTTTCGATTCATCATGATATTCATCCATCTCAATTATATATATATCTATGCATAATCAAAATAGCAACATGTACTTATAATATCATGTTCTACGTACGAACTTACCTCGTACTCAAAGTTGTTGACTCGAACGCTTATTCTACAATCTTCAACTTCCCCCGATCTAAATTCGAATTCCTCTTTTCTTAATTTATATGTATTCAAAATTAATCCTTTTATTCGCCAAATTATTCAAAACAATCCATATACACACAGTTAGGGTATTTCACAAAATAGCCCTCACATTTTCACATTTCAACACTTTAGTCCCTAATTCACAAAATCACAAAATACACAAAATTTGCTTGTACACAAGCTTAACCGAATTTTAATGACTCTCATACAAGTCCATGCATTTCATTTATTTTACATTTTTGTCCCTCTAAATAATATTTTTATAATTTAGCCCAAATTACTCAATTTTATCAAAAATTCAAAGACAACATATGTTAACTCAAAACATATCTTTCATAATTCATCAACTAACATCTCAAAAATCATATTTTTATCAATGGCACATTTCAAAATCATCATCAATTTCTCAAATTTAAGCATGGGCTTTATAAAACAGAAAACAACGATCTCAAAAACGTAAAAATCATCAAAAACCGAGCTCAATACATACCTTAATCACCAATTTTTCAGCTGAACCTAGCTTGATCTTTTCTATTCTTTTTCTTTCAAATAATCGACCAACAAAGATGATAATGCTTAGCCATTTTATGTTTTCTTTATTATAAAAAATATTATTACACAAATGACTATTTTAACCTTAACTATTTCATTATAAAATCCACCAACTAATGTCCACTAATGTCATTTAATGAGTTCAATGGTCCATTTACAACATAAGGACTTCTCATTACAAAGCCAAGTCAAATAGGTACTTTTAACATCTAGCACACAACTTTTACCTTTTACGCGATTAGGTCTTTTTTATTAAATTAAGCACACAAACAATTAAATTTTCACAAGAGATTTTCACACACGTCAATTCACTTATAATAGGCACTAAAAAAATAATATTAAAATATTTTTCTGACTCGGATATGTGGTCTTGAAACCACTATTCCGACTAGGGTCAAAACCGGACTGTTACAACTTCGCTCTACATCACATTGTAAATTTCCATTTTAACATTTTAAAAGTTTATACTTTATCTTTGATTCTGTAACCGACTTCGCCTCGAAATTCAAATTTTAATATTTAAAAACGAAATTAAAAAAATCAGAAAACATGAGAAGTCTGCTATGCATTACATGGTATATTTCCAATTTAACCTCTTAAAACTTTATACTTTATCTTTAATTTCGTAACGAACTTCGCCTCAAAGTTCGAGTTTCAATAATTAAAATGAAATTAAAAAGAATCATAAGACATGAGAACTTCACAAAGTATCAAATTGTAAATTACCATTTTAACCTCTTAAAACTTTATATTTTATCTTTAATTTCGCAATGGACTTCGCCTTAAAGTTTGAGTTTCAATATTTAAAAATGAAATTAAAAAGAATCATAAGACACGAGAACTTCACTAAGCATCACATTGTAAATTACCATTGTAACCTCTTAAAATTTTATACTTTATCTTTAATTCTGTAACGGTCTATGCCTCAAAATTCGAGTTTCAATATTTAAAAAGAATCATAAAACACGAGAACTTGTTTATACATCACATTGTAAATTTTCATCTTAACCTCTTAAAAATTTATACTTTATCTTTGATTCTGTAACCAACTTTACCTCAAAATTCAAATTTTAATATTTAAGAATGAAATTAAAAATATCATAAAACAGAAAAACTTCACTATGCATCACATGGTAAATTTCAATTTGAACCTCATAAAACTTTCTACTATAACTATGATTTTTGTAGCCGAATTTGCATAAAAATTTGAGTTTTAATAGTTAAAAAAATATCATAAGACATAAGAACTTCACTATGCATCACATGGTAAATATCTATTGTAACCCCTTCAAATTTTATACTTTATCTTTGGTTCCGCAACAGACTTCGCCTCAAAATTCAAGTTTTAATTTCTATTTTAACTTCTTAAAAATGTATACTTTATATTTGATTTCGTACAGAATTTCGACTCAAAATTTAAATTTTAATATTTAAAAATGAAATTAAAAATCATCATAAAACACAAGAAATTTGTCATGCATCACACGAATCTGTTACAAAAGTAGACAACCCTAAATATCCAAGTGAGTGAAAAGATTGAAAATTTAACATTTAACAAACCCCCAAATTGCATTCATCAAACTTCATTATTGTTGTTCTAATTTTTTTTCATGATAATTACCAAATTGGGCAAACTTTAGTTCTACAAGGGTTGGTCTTGTAGAAAACCTCAACATATGGGCAATTTGGGTTGTTGTCAACACTTACATAAGACATGAGACCTTCGTTATCCATGGTAAAATTTCATTTTAACCTAGTAAAAGTTTACACTATATCTTTGATTCTGTAACCAACTTCGCCTTAAATTTCGAGTTTTGATATTTAAAAATGAAATGAAAAAAATCATATGACATAAGAATTTCGGTATACATCACATAGTAAATTTCTTTTTTAACCTCTTAAAAAATTATATTTTATCTTTGATTCCGTAATGGACTTAGCCTCAAAATTTAAGTTTCAATATTTAAAAATGAAATTAAAAAAAATCATAAGACATAAGAACAACTTCTTTTTTTTTCAATGCTAAGATAAGATCTTCATTATGCATCACAAGGTAAGTTTTCATTTTAACCTCTTAAAAATATATAATATATCTTTGATTCTGAAATAGACTTTGCCTCAAAATTCGAGTTTCAATAATTAAAAATGAAATAAAAAAGAATCATAAGACACGAGAACTTCTCTGTGCACCACATGGTTAATTTACATTTTAACCTCTTAAAAGTTTATACTATATCTTTCATTATGTAACCGACTTCACCTCAAAATTCGAGTTTTAATATTTAAAAATGAAATTAAAAAAAAACCATACGACATAAGAACCATGTTGTGCATCACATGGTAAATTTCCATTTTAATCTGTTAAAAATATATACTTTATTGTTACCGTAACGGACTTTGTCTCAAAATTTGAGTTTCAATATTTAAAAATGAAATTGAAAAAAATTCATATGACATAAAAACTTCGCTATGCATCACATGGTAAATTTCTAAATTAACCTCTTAAAAATTTATACTTTATCTTTGATTCCGTAACAGACTTGGCCTCAAAATTTGAGTTCCAATATTTAAAAATGAAATTAATAAGAATCATAAGACATGAGAACTTCGTTATACATCACATTGCAAATTTCCATTTTAACCTCTTAAAAATTTATACTTTATCTTTGATTCTATAATCGACTTCGCCTAGAAATTTGAATTTTAATATTTAAAATTGAAATTAAAAAGAATCATAAGACACGAGAACTTCGTTGTGCATCACATGGTAAATTTCCATTTTAACCTCTTAAAATTTTATAATATATCTTTGATTTTGTAACCAACTTCGCCTCAAAATTCGAGTTTTAATATTTAAAGATGAAATTAAAAACATCGTAAGACATAGGAACTTCGCTATGCATCACATGGTAAATTTCCTTTTTAACCTCTTAAAAATTTATACTTTATCTTTGATTCCGTAACGGACTTGGCCTCAAAATTTGAGTTTCAATATTTAAAAATGAAATTAGTAAGAATTATAAGATACGAGAATTTCGCTATGCATCATATTGTAAATTTTCATTTTAACCTCTTAAAGATTTATACTTTATCTTTGATTTTGTAACCGACTTCGCCTCGAAATTTGAATTTTAATATTTAAAATTGAAATTAAAAGGAATCATAACACACGAGAACTTCGTTGTGCATCACATGGTAAATTTCCATTTTAACCTCTTAAAATTTTATAATATATCTTTGGTTCTGTAACTAACTTCGCCTCAAAATTCGAGTTTTAATATTTAAAAATGAAATTAAAAAACATCATAAGACATAAGAACTTCGCTATGCATCACATAGTAAATTTCCTTTTTAACCTCTTAACAATTTATATTTTATCTTTGATTCTGTAACGGATTTCGCCTCAAAATTCGAGTGTCAATATTTAAAAATGAAATTGAAAAAAAATCATAAGACATGAGAACTTCGCTATGCATCACATTGTAAATTTTCATTTTAACCTTTTAAAAATTTATACTTGACCTTTGATTCCGTAATGGGCTTCACCCCAAAATTTGAGTTTCAATATTTAAAATGAAATTAAAAAAAATCATATGACATAAGAACTTCGCTATGCATCACATGGTAAATTTCCATTTTAACTGCTTAAAATTTTATACTTTATCTTTGATTTCGTAACGGACTTCGCCTCAAAATTCGAGTTTCAATATTTAAAAATAAAATTAGAAAACAATCATAAGACATAATAACTTCACATGGTAAATTTCCATTTTAACCTTTTCAAAATTTGTACTTTATTTTTTATTTCGTAACGACTTCACTTCAAAGTCCAAGTTTTAATATTTAAAAATGAAATTGAAAAAAAATTATAAGACATAAGAACTTCGTTATGCATCACATGATATATTTCCATTGTAACCTCTTAAAAATTTATACTTTATCTTTAATTTTGTAACGGACTTCGCTTTAAAATTCGGTTCTCAATATTTAACAATGAAATTAAAAAGAATCATAAGACATGAGAACTTCGCTTGCATCACATGGTAAATTTCCATTTTAACTTGTTAAAAGTTTATACTTTATCATTGATTCTGTAATTGATTTCGCCTCAAAATTCGAGTTTTAATATTTAAAAATTAAATTAAAAAAATCACAAGACATAAGAACTTTGGTATGCATCTCATGCCAAATTTCCTTTTTAACCTCTTAAAATTTTATACTTTATCTTTGATTTCGTAACGAACTGCGCCTCAAAATTTGAATTTCAATATTTAAAAATGAAATTGAAAAAAAAGTCATAAGACATAAGAACTTTACCTCGAAATTTAAATTTTAATATTTAAAAATAAAATTAAAAAAAAATCATAACACGCTTGAAGTTTGCTATGCATTAGATAATAAATTTCCATTCTAAGCTCTTAAAAATTAATATTTTATCTTTAATTTCATAACAAATTTCAGTTTTAATATTTAAAAATGAAATTAGAAAGAATTATGTGACAAGAGAACTTTTCTATGTATCTCATTATAAATTTCTATTTTAACCTCTTAAAAATTTATAATTTTTCTTTTGATTTTGTAACCAATTTTGCCTCAAAATTCATATTTTAATATTTAAAGTTAAAATTGAAAAAACGATAAAACACGATAAATTTGTTATGTATCACATGAATCTGTTACAAAAGTAGGCAACCCTAAATATCCTAGTGGGAGGTGAAAAGATCGGAAATCCAACATTTGTCAAACCTCTAATTGCATTCATCAAACTTCATTATTGTAGTATAAATTTTGTTTTCATGATAATTACCAAATTGGGCAAACTTGAGTTCTACAAGGGTTGGTCTTTTACGAAACCTCAACATATTGGCAATTTGGGTTGTCCTCAACAATTACATATAGCTATTTATGCAAAATTTTAAAGTACCAAGGTCCCAACTTTGTCTTGTTCTAAGGAACACCATAAATGTGTAATTAACTCATCAAAATTGAAAGGATGAAGCCCTTCATCAAGCAAACAATGACAAAAAAGGGTAGACCCCTCTCACATAATTTGCATATTTATATAAATTTTAATGATCTAAGAATATCATGTTTAAATTGTTTATCCTATCATGTTTTAGATAAAATTTAAAAAACATTAAATTTAAAAAAAAAAGAAACTTTTTAATTTTTTTTTCACATTTTGTGTTTCTTTTTTAAAAATTCTTTTGAAATCAGTGAGGAAACGTTAGAAATCGATTAGGAGGAAATCAAATTTCCTTCTCTCCTCTAAAATTTGTTTTATTTTATAATATCTTGTGGGATGTTTTATTTTGATGAAAAAAAAAAAACAAACCATCATAACGATCATATTTGTATTGTATTTATTTAATCTACTACCATCCATCCCCCCCTTCCCTTGCTTTTTTTTTTCTCCTTCATCATATCTTACCTGCACAATGACAAGTGGCATTTAACTCTCACACATTAGTCATTAGTTGTCTCCAACTCAAGGCAATGCCTTATTTCATTTTCTTGTGTCATTTTCTCTGCACCGCAGATGTGTCTGTGTTTTGGCTTTCTTCAAGTTAATGAACCGCTTCACATGCATAGGGGACCGTTTAGTTTTTGTGCGTGTCAATATTTTAATGGGGTGGCCATTCATAGGTTAAATTTAAGCAAGTATACTAAATTTTATTATAATTTAAATAATTAATTTTATAAATATAAAATATCAGACAACTAAATAAAGGGAACAGAATCCTAAAGTTGTAAGTCACCTTGCAATTTGATGTCCAAGTGGCAAACATTCAAATGTGTTTCAAGACTGGGTATTAATAAACGTAACAAAGCCTTGTCACTTATGGCTCTTCCTCATTAATATCTCTTTCTTTGGATTCATTTTCTTCTCTAATGTAAGCAAAATAAGAAAACTGCAATTTTCCTTTTTCATGTTAACCTTAACCTATTGGGAGTGTATTTTTGGTAGAATTAAAAGTGTATATTTTTACAATAAAAAAATATAAATTTATTATCTTAATAGTTTATATCTTTATAATTTTTAAAGAATTTTTATTATTTTTTGAGACCAAAATAAAATTTTACTATTATTAAATTATAAATTTTCATTTTAAATTGAAAAAAAAAGAGTAAATGTTGTTTTATTGTTTTTGGATTAGACGATAAATTGAATATATCACCGCTTCCAACTTAAACATTGTTATTAAAAGAAAGGGAAATGAATTGCGTAACTGGAACATCAAAATTGGAAAAAAGAAGGATCTTTTTTAAAGAAAAAGAGATGAAATAGTTAGGTAAGTGATTGCAATTTTTGTAGTTGATTGGAAGAAGGTGTCAATGGGAAAAGGTTTTTTGTCCGAACATGGTATACCCTGAACTTTGAACTTATGATTTGTTACAATCAATCACTGATTTAGAGAATGTACTCATAAAGTCTTAAATACAACACTTAATCACCGTTTACATTTTATCTATTTATAAGCTTGCTTAAGGAAGAAAAGTTTCGAATTGATATAAAAATTCTGGTTATTCAATATCTATTTTTATTTCATTTATAATTATTTATGATATAAAAATAAATATTTTATATTTAAAATAAAAAAATAATTTAATAATTCTTAAAAAACTATTGTATTTTAAAAATATTTACGAACAAAACTTTGAAATTTTATTAAATAATACTCCAGAGTAATAAAATAAAGTTCATTTTATCAAAGTAAATTTAAAAATTCAAAAAAAAACAAAAAATCTAACCGAATCAAACCGAATTATAATATATGATTTATAAAATTCAAAAAATCTAATCGAACTAAACTGATATCACTCTTACTGCACTTATTTATACTTTCTTTCGCTTCTTGGCAACTTCTATCTATATTGCTCAAATTTCTTCTATTTTTCTTTGACTTCTTTTAGAGTTTTGTTATTTTGAACCATCAGTTTCTTTTGTTCTTGCAAGCAAAATATTTTAATATAATATATACTAATATTTCTTAAATTTTGTTTAAAAATTATATTTCAATCATTCAACTTTTACGTAACAACCGCTTATGTAATTGAGTTGTTTTATTTTAGTCACTTGTTCATTAACTTCAATTAAAGGGATGATGTAACACGTTAATTTAAAGGGTCAATAACTAATTTGACCCATGAATTATAGCTAAAATAATGCTTTAATACTTTTAACATTTTCTAATAATTCTAAAAAAATAAAAAAACTTTAAAATAATTAAAATTTAGTAAAAAATAATAATAATCTAAAAAAACTTACAAAAAATTCCAAAATAATAAAAAAAATTAATAATTATAATTAAATCACTTCTAAACAATCTATTTACAAGAAAAAAAATTTCTTTTTTGATGAGGTCTAATCTCTTATAAAGTTACGGAGTTTTGAAATGTCATTACAAACCTTCATATGTCCCTGGGACTAAATCCAAGTTGGGTGTTAAGCCCTACAATATCAAGAGGGGGTTGAATTGGTGTTTTAAGAATCTTTGTAATTTTTTCTTACCTTTTCTAAATGATGAGGAAAGTGAAGAAGAGTTTGGACAATTCGATTTATTGTGTTTCAACTCTAATTGCTTACCTTCACTACCTTGATATACCTCAACTAAGGATTTCCCAATTCACTATACTTGACTTATTACCTTTCAAGGAAAATGTATAACATTTACAATCACTATTTTTTTCACAAGACTAAGATAAAACCTTCCCCCTAGTTTTTAAGGCTTAACTAGAACCCTTTCCTAGTTTTTTGTGGCTCAACTAAAACCCTTTACGAATTACTTTAGGTTTTATTCCTTCAAAACCTTAAGTAGCCTTTTGTAGGTACAAGAAAAGATGTAAACAATAAAAGCCTCTCAAAGGTGTGTGTTTATAAGTGTTTACCTTTCTCAAGGAATTGAAATAAGAATGAAAAAAAGATTTAACAATAAGCACCTTAGAGATATGTACAAGAGAAAAAAATGAAGGAATAAAGAATTTGTTGTTTTTCTCTTGATTTCTATGTTTGGATGTTCTTCTCTTTTGTCTTCAAGTCTTCTTGACTTGAATATATACCCTCTAATTGATTTTTGGAGGTTTGAAGTTTCTAACCATTAGAAACATTTATTTCGAGTATTTAATGCACCCTACAATAGTGTGTCTCAAGACACAAACCTTTTGTCTCAAGATAGGAAGAACAAAATATGACTGTTGGAGCTAGAGGCCTCGAGACACAAAGAACTTGTCTCAAGACAATCTATTGAATGTCTCGAGACAGAGTTTCCCTAAAGCAAACATTTAGCTGCAATGTTTGGTTGTCTCAAGATAGAATACCTTCTGTTTTGAGACAAGGTCCCCTATAGCTTACCTTGGCTTTGATGTTTGCTAGTCTGAGGCAAAGTGACTTGTGTCTCAAGATAGAGTTCCGTTGATGAATTTTTAGCTTTAATGTTTGTCTGTCCCGTGACAGATATGCTTGTGTCTTGAGAAAAGACTGGGAACCTTTAAAAATGTGGCTTAAAAACATTTTAAAGGACTTGAGGGTTCCCAAAAAATTTTGTAAAAAGTTTAAATCATTTAGAAACTTTGTTTTTGAGTTTGTAACATTTGAAAATATATTTTTTTAAGATTAAAATAATTTATGTAAATTTGATTAAGGATTTTTATAATGAAGTTTGTTACATCAAAACTATTAAAAATCAAAGCTAATAATCTCCCATTTTTTATATAACAAAACTTTTAAAAATTTGCTTTGCATAACTCCCCTAAATCAAATGTTATTTTCAAGTTAAACTCCCCCTTTTTAATTACTTTGAAGGCATTATTTTGAGAAAATTCATTTATAAAGAGACTTTGAAAATCAATATATATAAATCAATACTTATTAGCAATGTTCTTTTTTAAAATGAAATTTTTGTATTGTCATTGCTTTTAAGTAAATTTGATTTTTTTGCTATTATTTCTCCTATATCAAAAAGATTGAAAACAAGTTAGAAGGAATATACCAAGGGAGAATAATTGAAAATCAAAACTCATCGAATAAAAATGCAATAAAAACAAAATTAAACTATAACAAGAAAATATTTTTAAGATCATTCATAAACATTAGATAGAGAAATGACAAAATATGCTAAAGATAAAAATATCTTAAACAAAAATAACCTAAAGTAAGTCATCAGAAACATCCAAAATATAAATTCCCAAAACATAAATGACCAATGCAAATATTTACCAACCAAAAACAACCATAAGCCAAATAAGTCCTAAACATCCATTCAGGCCAAAATACCTAATTAAAACAAAAAATAACCATTACATGTTCGATGGCAACAGAGGTGGAGAACAAAATCGACATAAGAGCATCACTATTTGCTCCTCTAAATCGATAAAATGAATGTCTAATTGACGTGATAAGTCGTTAAGCCTAGCATTAAAGTGTCTGGAAAAAGTCTTAACACTATCCGAGATGCCATTTATGGTGGAGGAAAGTGCAAGAGTGAGAGGAGACAATGGCTGATCTAAAGCTAGAGCGTCTGTAAGACCGCCTTTTGAGTCGTATAAGGTGGTGCCTCGTGTTGTTGCTCAAGATCATTTTTGCCACCTTGTTGTGGACCTTCACCTTGATGTTCTTAAGCATACTGATCCAAGACCTTTCTTCACCTATTGATCATTTTTGACTCATATCCACAATTTTTTAGAGTCTTATTACCAATAGAACTCGTAATACGAACACTGGTATCTATGAATGTAACAGCCCGATTTTGGGCCTAGTCAGAATAATGGTCTCGAGACCACAAATTTAGATTCGAATAAATTATCCCATTATTATTTTGATGTTATAGCATGATTATATGAATGCATGGAATATTTGGTGAAGTAATTTTAACGTTTGTGAGTCCAATTACAAAAAAGGACTAAATCGCATAAAGTCCTGAATTGATAGCTAAAGGTATCAAATAGCTAGGGAATAAATATTAGGGGCCTTTAAAGGGCAATTAGACCCTTAGAAATAGGGTGGCCAGACATAGGGGACAATGAATTGAAAATTTTCAATGTTAGTTAATTGATTTTTGACTTTTTGACTAAAGTAGAAATAAAATAATCAAATAATGATATCATCTCTTTCACCTCTCCTTCTTCACCAATTTTACTAGAAAAAATAAGGCTTTGGGAGCTTGAAATTTCAGCTACTTAGTTGACTCACAAATCAAGAAATACCGAATCCGAACCTAGACCGGGGGAAAGCCAAGCAAATAGACTAAATCGACTAGTCGCCACATTTTGTAATCCGAGGTAAATTGTATGTAAATAATACAACTACATTGATAATATATGTGTTTGAATTTTATTGAAATTATTATAGAAAGAATTGCTTGATTGTGGAAATGAGAGAATGAGATGAGAATAGAGATAGTAGAATTCCCAAATGAACCTTAGGAAATAAATCATATATTCATGCCATGACGTTTGGGTCACTTGTGTGAGCTAGTGTAAGACATGTCTGGGACATACATCGGCCACATTATGAGAGCCAGTGTAAGACCATGTTTTGGACATGGCATCGGCATTGAGACGAGTGCTAGTGTAAGAGATGTCTGGGACATGCTTCGGCCTCGAGACGTAAGCCAGTGTAAGACATGTCTGGGACATGCATCGGCTACTAGATGTGTCAGTGTAAGACCATGTCTGGGACATGGCATCGACAACTTACCCCATGCTTGAGGCTTATAGAATATCCAATAATGTTCCAAATGGTTCAACGATGAAAGTTATGATTTAAAGTTAATGAGAAAAGTATAATAGTGTTTTGAGTGGTACAAGTACCTATTTGGCATGTAGGAAATGTAAACTCAATATAAGTTATATGACGTGTAGTGAATATTAGTAAGTAAGTTTAGTGAATATTAATAAGTAAGTTTTGCTCATGCCCATTTGTGTATTCTGATTCTTGATGATAAATGGTAAAATTATGTTGTATATTTATTTATGTACAACTTACTAAGCTTTATGCTTACTCCCTCCCTTTTTCCATTTTCTTATAGTGCCGTCTATCTAGCTCAAGGATCAACGAAAGTTAGAGATATCGATCACACTATTAATCGAAGCATTCGGTATAGTTTGATTTATATTTTTGAATATGGCATGTATAGGGAATTAGGCTTGTGTTTTGGGTTATTATTAATTTCGCTAAATATGTTGGCTTGGGATAAATCCCTCATTTTGTATTAAGCCTTGAATGATGGCTAACATTCATTTTGATTTATATGCAAAGATGTTATTTTAATAGATGAGTGAAATACACAAATGGAATGTTGTCTATTGTGGCTGATTTGGTTGCATGAGATAGTCTTATAATGATTTTGGTTACTTTTGTGTAGGTTGTGTAAGTAAGGGTCGCAAAGAGGCTTGATAAATAACCTTATATTGTCCATACGGGTGGACACACGGGCGTGTGTCTAGGCCATGTGTGACACACGATCTACCCTTTGGGCGTGTGGTCTGGCTGTGTGTCCCCTGTATGTAAAATTTTCAAGTTAGTATTCATGGTAGTAAACACACGGGCAGAGACATGACTGTGTGTCTCAGCCGTGTGAATGAAACGGCCTAGTACATGGGCATGTGCCTTGGCCGTGTGACATTTTAGGGATGCTGATGTCAGAAACAGAATGTCCATGTTTTTGTACACGGACGTGTCATGGTCGTGTGAAGGACACAAGCTAAGGACACAGGCGTGTGCCAGGTCATGTGAAAACCCCTGTAGGTGTGCATTTAGAATTAATTCCACATGGGTGGAGGACACGGGCGTGTCCCTGTATTTCTTAGGTTGTGTGAGACACACGGGCTATTAGCACGACCATGTTGAAGTGGCCACACAGGTGTGTTGCCCTTCCACATGGGCGTGTGCCCTGTTTCAAAGATAAATTTTATGTAGGTGACTTAAGGGCCCGGGTTGATCCCGAATAGTTTCCAATGGTTGATTTAGGGCTCGTAGGCCTATGATAATAAGTTTAAATTTGAGCAGAGTTTTGGTGATTCAGAAATGTTTGCAAGCATGAGTTTAAAGTTAGATAATGCCTCGTATTTTGTCCCGGTAAAGGGTATGGGTGTAGGGTGTTACATTTAGTGGCATCAGAGCTATGGTTTAGTCAGTTCTTAGACTAACCTAGCAAGAATACGAGTCTAGCTATACATGCCATAACTGTATACTAATAGTATGACAAATTCTAATGATTATAATTTGTATTTTCATATAGTAAATGGATCCTAATAGAGCTGCGGCAAATGACGTGGAGAGTAACGCGCCAGCTCCCACTAAAGGGACCGCGCTAGTTGAGAGTGAGCCCATAACTATGGGTTAAGGTGGACGGGATAGAGAAGCCTATCTCCGAATGATGGATATTTGGTACACAGAGTTCGTTCGTGTGAATCCAAGCACTCCATCTCCCCCACCTCCTCTGATTCTTCAGTATGCCCCTATAACTCTGCAAGGAGCGGACGTGATTAGGAGGGAGAAGCCTCTGGTAGACAAGATCCGAAAACAACGGGCCAAAGAATTCAGGGCTAACATAGATAACGACTCGGAAAAAGTAGAGTTTTGGTTAGAGAATACCATCAAGGTATTTGATAAACTATCATGCACCACCGGATGAGTGCGTGAAATGTGCGGTATCGCTCTTGCGAGATTCGGCCTACCAGTGGTGGAACACTCTCGTGTCTATGGTATTGAGAGAGAGAGAGTAAATTGGGAATTCTTTCAGGAAGAGTTCCGAAAGAAGTATATTAGCTAGAAGTTTGTAGACCAAAAGAGGATGGAATTTCTAGAGTTGAAGCAAGGTAGTAAGACTGTGACGGAGTATGAACGTGAGTTTGTGAAACTCAGCAAATACGCGCAGATGTGCGTGTCCTCAAAAGCCTCCATGTGTAAAAGGTTTGAGGATGGTCTAAATAAGGATATCCGAGTGTTTGTTGGCATTTTAGAGTTAAGACAATTTGTGTACTCGTTGAGAGAGCATGCAAAGCGGAAGAGTTGGTTAAAGAGAAGAAAAAGGCGGCTATTGAGTTGCGTGATTCGAGGAAAAGGCAGATGGAGAAATTGCATCAGTTCTCATCTAAGAAATTTAAGGAATTCTCTACTCGATCGAATGCTTTGGTGGGGTTTTTAAATAGGAACAAGAACCAACTGAATATGGCCTCTAGAGCCCAAGCCACCTATATCGTGAGTGTCAGCGATGCTCGAGCAAATAGGCCAGAATGTTCGCAAAGTGGCAGGTGGCATTTCAGCGAGTGCCGAGGTAAAGGAAAAGGGTGCTTCAAATCCAGGTCACTGGACCACTTCATCTGAGACTGTCCCGAAATGGAAAAGAAAGAGAAAAAGCAAGAAGTGAAGGCAAGTAGTGCTCCTTTGAGGGGTAGACCACAAAAGAACCCTAGAAGCGGGACTACCAGCAGAGGTGCACCAAGAGATGTTGCAGTGAGGTCTGAGGGCAGAACGCCTGCAAGGACTTACACTATTCATGCCCGTGAAGAGGCAGAGTCTCCCAACGTGATCACGGGTATCTTTTCTATCCAATATATATCTATTGTTGCTTTAATTGACCTGGGTTCTACCCACTCCTATATTTGTATGGAATGAATATCCCGTATGAACATGTTAGTAGAGCCCATAGAACTTGTGATAAAAGTGTCCAACCCCTTGGGTAGATATGTGCTAGTAGACTAAGTGTGTAGAAATTGTCCTTTGACAATTAGGGGTCATTGTTTTCCGGCCAACTTAATGTTGTTGCCGTTTAATGAATCCTATGTAATCCTTGGGATAGATTGGTTGACTTCTCATAGTGTTGTAGTGGACTGTGGGAGAAAAGTTATTGAACTGAAATGTGAAGACGGGAATATTCTTCGAGTTAGGCTAGATGAATCGAATAATTTGCCTTGATAATATCGTCGTTGATTGCTGAGAAGTATTTGAGGAAAGGATATGAGGTTTATCTCACTTTTGTGCTGAATACTCAAGTGTCTGAATCGAAGCTAGAATCGGTACCAGTGGTTTGTGAATTTATAGATTTGTTTCTGGAAGAATTACCTGGACTACCTCTAGAGAGGGAAGTCGAGTTTGGGATCGAGTTGGTACCGGGCACAACACCCATTATTATTGCTCCGTATAGGATGGCTCCAACCGAATTAAAAGAGTTAAAGGCTCAGCTATAAGAGTTGGTGGATAAAGGTTTCGCGAGACCTAGTTTTTCACCATAGGGCACACCAGTGTTATTTGTGAAAAAGAAAGATGGTTCGATGAGGCTATGTATTGAATACCGACAATTGAACAAGATGACGATAAAGAATAAGTATCCTCTACCAAGGATCGATGATTTGTTTGATCAATTGAAGGGAGTTACGGTGTTCTCCAAGATTGATTTGAGATATGGCTATTATTAGTTAAGGGTTAAAGAGAAAGATGTACCGAAGACTGCGTCGGACGAGATATGGGCATTATGAGCTCCTCGTCATGCCCTTTGGTTTGACTAATACCCTGTAACACCCCTCACCCGTATCCGGCACTGCGATAGGGTTCAAGGCATTACCGAAACTTTACATTTTCAGTATAGTAACTTGGATCACGAAATTTCACTCGAATTTAAAACCTTTCAACCATGAATATCTCGTTCCTTATATAGGCCTTCGAGACCTATATCATACCTAGAGGCAATGCGAGACAAATTCGGGCACATTCGATAAACCTTGGGCTCCTCAGAAAATTTTTCTTATCATAAAGTGTCACACACCAGTGTAGATGGGCCGTGTGGACTCACACGCCCGTGTGGCTTGGGGCACCCATGCCTTTCAATCATGGGAAACACTGACTTATTAACATGGCCAGGACACACACCAGTGCTGCCTGCCCGTGGACGACACTGTCATTTGAACACGGCCATGGCATATGCCCGTGTGGCCTACCCGTGTACAACTTTGAACTAAAATTTTAAGTGCAGGGGACATACGGCCATAGCACACACCCATGGGAGAGAGTCATGTGTTACACATGGCCTAGACACATGCCCGTGTGTCTAACCATGTGGACTCTAATAGGCTATTTTCCAAGCCTTTAGTCACCCCTTTCTACTACTTGTGCTTAGTGGTTACCAAGATTGAAAGAAAACGTGATTTTACACTTGTAAATAATCTTGATAAAACTAGTTGTATGAAAACCTCATGTCATTGGTTTCATACATGAAAGGTTATTTTCCATTTAGTGTTTATGGGTTTCCATGTCTCTTTAATTCATCCGAAATTAGCTCGTTCATGTGACTCATTGCCAATTGGTAACAACCCATCACTCATAAATAAAACCATGCACAAATTTGTAGGTTATAGCCTACTTCAATTAAGCTAATTTTCGTGGCCATATACAAAGAGATAAACATATTTTTACATGCCTTCATTTGGCAAATCAAATGACACATATAACAAAATACTCAAAAATACCATACATGCCATTGAACAAAATAAACAAAGTCTTTATACCAAAGCTTGTCTAGTTGATAGTGTGTTGACTCTCCAATTGTCTTCCAGTCCTTATGAGTCCTCGAGCTCTGTGGAACAAGGAAAAGAGAAGGGTAAGCATTTACATGCTTAGCAAGCTGGAATAATCGGAAAGTAAACTTACCGAATAATTAGTATACATCCATACTTAAATCATGATATCATCAATTATGAAATGATTCCCTATCACATGCACTTAAACAATGAGTTAGTTACATAACAAGGCATCATGTAATTTATGTAGATGAACTCATTATTCATCATCTTATTGTCATACATCATATTAATCCCGTTGAGTTTCTAGGAAATCTCAATGGAATACCCATTATCCGTCAATTCTTACGAATGATCATTTCACATATATGCACTCCCGCGAACCTCACATCTCATGGCAAGATTACCAGTCCAGGCTAAATCCCCCATATCATGAACTTATAAGGTGATGTCGGGATTACCAGTCCAGGCTAAATCCCTTATAACGACAAACACCCTTAATGAGCTCGGATCTGAATTAGCAGTCTAGGCTAAATTCAGAACCTAATCAGATTACCAGTCCGGGCTAAATCCTTAATGCACACATATTCTTCGGGAGGCTTAATCATTCAAGGAACACCCGTCCAGGTTAGATACTTTTCATACTTGAGATCACAGATTACCCGTCTAGGCTAAATCCTTACTGCAACACATGCAGGATCTCTTTACACATATCAATGAGGGTTTATCCATCGAATTCCCTTGGTCAACCTCAACCAAGACATTTTTCAAATGTTACCATCAAATATGCATTTCAATGATATTTCATGCCAATAGTAAATGCAATCATCATGCATTCATAAATCATTCCATTATGCATATTAGGGGTTTAATTTAAATTATCTGAACTTACCTGGTATTCCTTTCAGAGTTATGTTTCGGTTATTCCGAAACCTTGCGTTTACCATGATCGACCTCCAGAATTTGTTCCTTGAGGTCTATATCAAAAAAATTAACTCATTAATACACTACATTATGCATTTCAAGTTTAATATCCACCCCTGGTCCAAGTGACTATTTTGCCCCTAACCTTTGACATTTTTTACGATTTAGTCCCTAGGCTTGTATAATGAAACACATGCAATTTCTATCTTACCCAAGCCTAGCCAAACACATTTCTTTCTTATGGTAGCCCAAATTTTCCATTATTTTCTCATTTCTACCACATATTTACATCTTTTACAAAATAGTCCCTAAAAGGGTTTTTCATGAAAATCAACTAGGAAAAGATGTTTAATACACATTCATCTTTCGTATTCTTCTATAATCCAAAAAAATACAAGCAACTCATACATGGGTAAATTTTTAAACATGAACCCTAGCATAAAATATGGGTAGAAATGGAGAGAGCAAGCCACCGGGATTTCAAAAATACAAAGAGCATGAAAAACAGGACTTGTGAGCACTTACTATTGAGCTTGGAAAGCTTGAAAACCCTAGCTATTGTGACAAGAGAATTTTGGTAGCATGGAGAAGAAGAATGGCTGATTTTGGCTTGATTTTTCCCATTTTAATTCATTAAAAAGCCAAATGACCAAAATGCCCTCATGCCCTTTCTTTAAAATTTCATCCATGCAAGCCCTTTTTTGCCCAAAAACTTAGAATTTGGGAAAATTGCTCTCCAAGACCTTCTAATTCATAATGTAAAGCAATTTCATACAAAATTCTTCTAGAATCCAAGTTTTTAAATTTATTCAATTTAGTCCCTAATTTCCAATTGGGCACCTTTCTCCAAGAATTTCTTCATGAAACTTTAACACATGCATATACTCATATTCTAGGCCTCATAATAATCATAAAAATAAATATTTTGATGTTGGATTTGTGGTCCCAAAACCACTATTCTGACTAGGCCCTATTTCAAGATATTACATGCCCCGACGATATTTGAGAATACACGGGCATGGAATCGGAAACTTACCCCATGCTTGAGGCTTATAGAATATCCGATAATGTTCCAAATGGTTCAACGGTAAAATTTATAATTTAAAGTTAATGAGAAAAGTATAACAGTGTTTTGAGTTGTACAGATACCCATTTGGTATGTAGGAAATGTGAGCTCAATATATGCTATATGACGTGTAGTGAATATTAATGAGTAAGTTTTGCTTATGCCCATTTGTGTATTCTGATGCTTGATGATGAATGGTAAATTATGTTGTATTTATGTGCAACTTACTAAGATTTATGCTTACTCCCTCTCTTTTTCCATTTTCTTATAGTGCCATCTATCTAGCTCAAGGATCAACGGAAGTCAGAGATATCAATCACACTATCAATCGAAGCATTCGGTATAGTTTGATTTATATTTTTGAATGTGGCATGTATAGGGAATTAGGCTTGTGTTTTGGGTTATTATTAATTTGGCCAAATGTGTTGGCTTGGGATAAATCCCTCATTTTGTATTAAGCCTTGAATGATGGCTAACATTCATTTTGATTTATATGCAAAGATGTTATTTAATAGATGAGTGAAATACACAAATGGAATGTTGTCTATTGTGGCTAATTTGGTTGCATAAGATAGTCTTATAATGATTTTGGTTGCTTTTGTATAGGTTGTGTAAGTAAGGATGGCAAAGAGGCTTGATAAATAGCCTTATATTGTCCACATGGGTAGACACACGGGCGTGTCTAGGCCGTGTGTGACACAAGGTCTGCCTTTTGGGCTTGTGGTCTGGCTGTGTGTCTCCTGCATGTAAAATTTTCAAGTTAGTATTCCTGGTAGTAAACACACGGGCCTGAGAAATGGCCGTGTGTCTCAACCGTGTGAAGGACACGGCCTAGCACACGGGCGTGTACCTTGGCCGTGTGACATTTTGGGGATGCTAACGTCAGAAACAGAATGTCCATGTTTTTGCACATGGGCTAGGACATGAGCGTGTCATGGCTGTGTGAAAAACACGGGCCAGGGACACAGGTGTGTGCCAGGTCGTGTAAAAGCCCCTGTAGGTGTGCATTTAAAATTAATTCCTGACGGGTGAAGGACATGGGCGTGTCCCTGTATTACTTATACCGTGTGAGACACACGGGCCATCAGTATGACCATGTCGAAGTGGCCACACGGGCGTGTGCCTTGTTTCAAAGACAAATTTTCTATAGGTGGCTTAAGGGCTTGGGTTGATCCCGAATAGTTTCCAATGGTCGATTTGGGGCTCGTAGGCCCATGATGAGAAGTTTAAAGTAGAAATTGAAAATTTTTCAATTTAAGTAGAGTTTTGGTAACTCAAAAATGTTTGCAAGCATGAGTTTAAAGTTAGGTAATGCCTCGTATTCTGTCCCAGCGAAGGGTATGGGTGTGGAGTGTTACAATGAAGACATTGATATTGAGTTTCACAAAAATGCTGCTAAGGTACATCCCAAAGCTAAGAATGGTGTTAGAAACGAGCAGTTTGCTTATAATGATGATAATGCCACGAAATAAGGATATGCGTAAGATGAAGACGGACATCGTCTTAGGAATAAGAAAGCCACCAATGATCAATGTTCCTAAGACAAACATATTGGTTGATAGGTTGCCATACACAAGTAAGGATAAGGTGAAGAAGATGATCATTAAACAAAAGATGGGTGCCATTTTTATAAGCGACGAAGGCACCATAATTATCATGATCGCCTTCATTAATGTTACCATCATTGGGGAGGTGAAAGAGGGAGGCAAATTGAGATTGTAAGAGGTCAAAGTGTTTGCCCCTAAGGTAGGAAGAGGCCTTGATAATTTTCTTGGTGGTTTGGTTTTTAATAAAAGTTGTGTTATAATAAAAGGCTCAAACTAAATTTGAATAGATGAGGCAATTAATGGATAGAAAGTTAAACCAATCCCGTCCTCAAAAGTTTACAAGTGGGTTAAATCGAGTTCTTTAAAGAACTCAAAATCAATAAGGTGATCACGAATGAAGGAACAATTAGCATAATGTTGTTAATTACAGTTTCACACGGCTTGATTGCGGAAGCAATCATCAAATAAGGATGAATAGGAAGAAGGTTTGGTTGTGGAAGGTTAGGTCGATTTGGATTAGGTGGTGGTGAGGTTGGACTAGAGGAGCATTTATGAGTGATGGATGAACTATTGGTTAGTTTTTTGTTTGCAAAATGTTTAACACATTGCAACATTTTATATGATAAAAAGACAGTGTGTGCTAAGACACAAAATAAACAAAATACCTCAAAAAATTGAGAACTTGTGATTTGATAATGATATGTAGCAAACGGATGAAAGATTTTATGTTTGAAGGTAGTGGGTAGTGTTGTGATGCAATAAATTTGAGAGAAATAGAGTTAAAATGAAGTATTTGAGAGATGGAATAGAGTGGTTTTCTAAAGAGGGAAAAAATTGAAAGGTTTTGAGAAAAATGAATTGATTTTGGGGTTTAAAGATCGATTACCTCGAGACAACTTGAGATATAGGACCCCTTATCTCAAGCATACGATAAATTATCTCGAGACATAACGCTATGTCTCAAGGCAACAAGCATGAATAGTCATTCTGAAGCTACCGACAAGAAGATTATTTAGGTGTTGAAGAAGAAAATGGATGATGCCAAAGGCAGATGGTTGGTTGAACTATTGGGTATTCTTTGGGCCTTCCGTATGACATCCCTTTCTGGCATAGGTGAAACACCCTTCAATCTAATTTTTGGCTCTGAAGTTGCACAAAAAAAATATTTTGTTGCAAATGAACAAGATATTGAGGAAATGTCCATACGTAAAATCATAATTATTGATACGGGCCTTTTCCACATAAAAAGGGAATCTTTTGTTACAATAGAAGCAGAAGTGATGTGGATTATTCAAGAATCGAATCGATTTGCTTTATAAAAAGAAGATATCAATGAACTTCTATGAAATGGTTTCACGGGATTCAGCCAATTGTCTTGATCGTGGGATATCATTGAGAAATAGGAATCCATGTTATCAAAAGATTTCATGCGATTATTTCTAGTATGGAATGAGTCAATCATCTACTTTGGTATCTTATTGACCAAAAATGGTGATATTGTTCCTCCATTGATCAAGAATTTCGATTTTTGAGAAGTATTATGATCATCCAATAAGAAAGGTTTCAATTTTTTAAAATGAACGATTTGAAGACCCATTGATTCTAACAACTGATTAGAAAGTTGATCATTCGGACCTTTCAATTCATAGATGTGGAACTCAGACCTATGAATGGGGATATTCTCGAAACTCACAAAGAAAAAAAGGAAGTGATACCTACTGAGATTGGCCTCAATACTTATTAGGTTCTTCACTATGCAAACCAAGCCAATGAGGTCTTGCTAAGGGAAAATTTGGACTTCCTTGAAGAAACCAGGGATCAAACTACACTTTGTTTAGTTGTGCACACTTACCACACCAATTGTTGATATAAGTCTCAATAAGGGAAAAGCTAGGGAGGAGAATGTAGTGGTGCACAGGAGGTCAATTCACCTAAACAAGTAGAGACAGAAGAAGAACAAGAGAAGGAAGAAGTAAGCTATAAGGGCTAAGAAGGTTGAATACAGAGTAAGGCATTTAGGGTTTTCTTGTAACACCGCGTACCCGAGACCGTTGCCGGAGTCGGACACGAGGGGTTAACAGACTTAATTTACTTATTTGCACAGTCCATTTTAAATTTTTAGACGAGCTGGCTAACTGCGTCACTGTCACCTTAAAAATCATATCTCGAGTTCCAAAACTCGAAAACCAGTTCTGTAAATTTTTCCTGAAACTAGACTCATATATCCATCTACAAATTTTTTTCTATAATTTTTGGTCAAGCCAATTAGTACATTTTATTAGTTAAAGTATCCCCTGTTACAGGGTTCGACTATTCTGACCTTCATGCATTACGACTTGGATATCTCCCTGTACAGGGCTTCAATACTGATGCCGTTTGTTTCTATAGAAACTAGACTCAAAAAGGAATCTATAAATATATGGCATGGCTTCTAATTATCTCTGGTTAATTTATAATGAATTTCCAAAGTCGGAATAGGGAATCCAGAAACCGTTCTGGCCCTGTTTCGCAAAAACTTTAAAATCTCATAAAATACCGTTCATATGATTGTTTCATTACTTCCCTATGAAAATAGATTCATCAAGGTTCAATTAAATAATTTATTCACTATTCAATTCCATTCTTACTATTTTTAGTGATTTTTCAAATCCACACCACTGCTGCTGTCAGCATCTGTTTTTAAGGTAGACTTTACCTATTTCATAGTTTCCATGATTCAACTAGCCCTTTAGCATATATAGCACAAAATATGATCATGATTAACCATTCCAATGGCTAATCGTTTCCAAACATTTCCATACTCTTAATGAAAAACATACAAAACGATTATAATACTATGCTCAAAGTGTATATAAGCCATTTTCGCATGGCTATCCAAATTTATGCAAAACCAAAGGGTACATGACCAACAACAAAAAGGGTAGTCCTATACATGCCATTTTCAGAGTTCAACCAAAAGTGTACCAAAAGGGCTTTGATAGTGTGGATGACTTCGACTTCGACAATCCCGAGTCCGATAGCTGACGAACCAAAATCTATAAAATAGAGATTCAAAGAACGGAGTAAGCATTTAATGCTTAGTAAGTTTTGAGCAATGAAATTAAGCACAACTGAAATATAGCATTCATATAACTAAACGGATAATTTCATATACACATATTCACAACAATCAGTCCTACTTCACATTTCCAACCCTTATATTCATACATAAGGGATCAACTTAACCAAAAGCCGAAAGCTCATTAATCGACTGAGCGAATAATATTTAAACGGGATCACTACTCAAATGCATATACGAAACGTACCTCATCGTTGGGATTTTACGAGTGTGTTAATTGAAATTATTACAGCAAGATCGCTCATTCCCAACCAAGTACCTTCGGGGTTTAGCCGGATATAGCTACTCACTCAAATGCCTTCGGGATTTAGCCCGGTTATAGTAACTCGCACAATTGCCTTCAGAACTTACCCCGGAAATAGTAACTCGCACAAATGCCTTCGGGACTTAGCCCGGAAATAGTAACTCGCACAAATGCCTTCGGGACTTAGCCCGAAAATAGTAACTCGCACAAATGCCTTCGGGACTTAGCCCGAAAATAGTAACTCGCACAAATGCCTTCGGGACTTAGCCCGGTTATCATCCGAGTATTCATGCACATATCAATAAATCATGACACATCTCTATTTCATTTTCATAACTAGAATTCAAACACAAGTCACCTATTAAGCATTCCCATTTTCGGCTCAATAGCCACTTACAAACAGCATGGTTTAGTTTGCTTTATGACATGATCTCTATGCACATACGGCTACCCGTCATACGTATAGACTAATTAACTCAACACATAGTTCAAGTAGAATCATTATATCACCGTATATTTGTTATGCTCATACGACATGACTTAATCAAATCATAAACTAAGTCTCATTACTCGAAAACTTACCTCGGATGTTGTCGAATGATTTCGATGGCTATTCGATCACTTTTTCCTTCCCTTTATCGGATTTAGTTCCCCTTTGCTCTTGAGCTTAATATTAACAAATAAATTGATTTAATCATTTTGAACATCAAAGAGGAATTCAAGGTACTTAGCCCTTATATATTAGGCATTAGAGTCATATATGTATGAAATCAGGAATCAAATTCAACATATTAGCCAATATTCTCCTTAGCCGAATTTTCTAAGTCAAGATAAAGCCATCAATATGCTTACCTATGGCCGAACATACACAACAACCTATGTACTCATTCATGTGGCCGAATATGCATGTCTATGTTGAGGCCGATTGTATACTTAATACATTCTACAAATATGGTCACTTGTATTGACTAAATACCATTTTGTTTCAAGTTCAAAACTCGGCTAATACACATATATACACTAGAAATCAAATACTAACATTTGCACTTCACCTTAATAGCTAGCTTAGCAAACCTTGATTTAACATATAATTGTTCATAACACAATTTAAGCATACTCTCCATTCCATCAATTCCAAAACACATACATTACTCAATAATGTTCAAAATTATATTCGGCCTTAGCACACAACTTGCTAGCCGATTCTTCTCCATCTAGCAACTAATGCACATGTGTGCTCATTTGTTAGACTCTACTTCATCTAACAACAACCATATTTTTCTTCTACTTCCTACCATGGCCGAATGCTCAAGATACCTCAATACCGAAACTTTTAACTTGGGTTGCTTAAAGAACTTGGTGATGAGTTCAAATTTATCTAACACCTCAAGCATCATAACACATCCATATAGCTAACATGCTAATAGTATCAAGGCTTCAACCGAAACTTTTGAAGCCTCTTAGTCGAATACTAACTCTCTAATAACCCCAAATCCATCCATGAGACAGTTAGAATTTAGACTAATCATCCAAGGGATGTATGAACTTTCAAAGCAACATTAAACATACCTTAATCTAGTGATTTTCTCCAAGCTCTTTCCCTTCCTTTCTTTCCTCTATTCGGCCAAAGATGTTCAAGAATGAACACTTTTTTTTTTGTTTTCTTTCTTCAATTCACGGCAATGCAGGGGGGAAACATGGATGAGACAATTTTTTTTCATCACTCCTCCCTTTGCATTACTTTAATACTAACCCCTTTTTTTTATTCTTTCTAACATAACACACTAACACAACATGTTTACAACATGTTTCCACCCATAGCATGGCCAGCCACTAGTTCAATTTTTGGGTAATTTGACATGCAAACCCATCATTTTTATAACATGCATTAATAGGCCACTTTACATTTGCCTAGCACATTTCTAAATTTTCTCACATAAGTCCTATTTACTAAAATTCACCTAGAATTAACAAAATTCAAATATGAAATTTTCACACATGCATATATACATAAAATAAGCATCAAACATGACAGCTAATTATTTTTATGACTCAATTTTGTGGTCCCGAAACCACTTCCCGACTAGGGTCACATTAGGGCTGTCACATTGCTCATGGGGAAAAGATCATTTTCTTATCGAATTAGAGGGTATTTATAGGAAATACCCCTTGTCCTATAATGGTGACATGGCAAGATGGTTACCATCATGGAGTACGTGAGGGGGTGAGACCCTTTTTATTATGCCTTTTGAGGATGTACAAGGTTGTTATGCACAGATGGTCCTAGTGGTCCTTGAGAAGAATATTCACATTGAAAAACAAGTAGTCAAACCTTGTTAAGTGGGTAGCTTGATGGAAGGAGATGTCTTTCCTCAAGATGGGTGTTCATCACAACGGGTAGATAATCCTGGGAGGTTGAGTAGTCTAAGAAATCTCGACGACTAATAAGTGAAGACCCATCTTTAGACATCCATTTGACTTGTAACAACCCATTTTTAGTAAAATTGGTACAGTGGTTTTGGGACCACAAATCCAAGTTTGGAGAGAAAAATTATTTTAATATTATTTTATGATATATATTATGATAGAAATATCGTACGAAAATTTCAATGAGAAATTTTATTGATTACATGTCTAATTTGATAAAGGACCAAATTGCATAAAATGCAAAAGTTAAGTTCTAGTAGCTATAAGGATCAAATAGCTATGGAATTCAAAATTTAAGGTCCTTATATGGCAATTAGACCATTAAGAGGAGTTAGTAGATAAGATTGATGATCCATCCATGGAAAATTAATTAAATAAAAGAATGAAATTGGAAAGTAAAAGATAAAAAATGATAAATAATAAAATAAATAAAAATATCATCATTTATCATCATCTTTCCTAAATAAAAACATGGAAACCCTTGCTAAGAGAAAAGAGCTCAAGCAAGCTTATTTGGCTTAATTGGGTAAGTATTCTTGTCCCATTTTAGTAATTTTCATGTTTCCGAGATCGTAATAGATTAATCTAGCTATCTTATGGGATTAATTTGTAAATTTATTAAGGTATTGGGTTTTTTACATGGATGAATATAGATGAATTATGAAACTTTATGGTAGAAAATGAAAGGTTTTTTATAGATAAAAAAAACTTTTGTAAAGTAAATTTTGATGAAATTGTAATGTAGGGACTAAATTGTAAAGATGGAAAAGTCATAGAAAAATTTTGAATTTTGTGAAATACATAGGCTGCAAATGTTTACGTAAAAATCGACTAGGCTTGAAATAAGGATTATATTGCATGAATTTTATTTTCCGAGCCTTGGGATGAAATTGTAATTAAATAAAAGTATAGGGGCAAGATGGTAATTTTGCCTAAGGTATAAATTAGACTGAATTGAATATAAATTGTATTGAAATGATGTTAAAATTCATTCATATAGATCCGAATAGATCAAATACGAAGTCAGATCGAGGAAAAAAAAGTATTAGATTAGTAGACTTTGCATATACGAACAACTATCGAGGTAAGTTCGTGTAACCAAATTGTTTATATTTATATGTTTGAATTGAATGATGTATATATGAATTGTGAAATTTCTATTTATATGAAATCGATTACATATCTGACAAAGCCCGATAAATTTTAAGATCTGTTTGAATAGATGAAATTTCGATGGATACAGGGTTCTTGAATTGGTTGTGGTCCTGCCTATGTTGCCGACACACCATAGCTCAAAAAAGCATCCTATTATTAGCCCTATTGAGCTTCCCATTATATTCTTACGAGCTTCCCATTAATAGCTCTTCGGAGCATCCCAATCGATTGTGACCCTACATGTGTTGTGGACACACCACATCTCTTATGAGTGTCTCGATATATGGCTCTTCATGAGCTTCCTGATTAAAGGCTCTTTCTGAGCCTCCCGATATGGCTCGCTTGAACTTCCCGATATATGGCTATCCTGATCTTCCCAATTAATGGTTCCTCAGAGCTACCCGTTATTGGTTCTTATGACCTTCCCGTTGAACAACTCAGATAAACTTCCCATTACATGGCTCACATAATTTTCTCGTTATGTGATTCGAGAGAGAGCTTCCTATTTATGTGCTCGTAGGAGCATTCTTGAAAATGAATTGACGGATTATAGATTTGTACACATCGTGTGTACTACTTTTGTATCCATCGATATTTCAATTAAATTCAACGGGAAAAGTTTCAGCACGAGAAATATCTAAGTTTGAGATGAATTATTATGGAAATGTACATGTGATATGGATCTTTAATGTGGAAAGCATATGTATATGAAAATTATTGCATGAAGAGCTCATCTTTGTTTCTTGTTATTCACATGAAGTACATGACTAACATGTTTCTTGAGGATATATATGTTTAGGCTAATTACCAATTTCTTTGGATGAATTTTGTGTGCTTACCTTAAATATAAATGGATGGTAAGTAAATTTCCTGTTATATGAACTTACTAAGCTTTAAAAGCTTACTATGCTTTATTTCCTCTATTTTATAGTACTCGAAAGCTTATAAAGGTTGGAAACTGGTCGAAGCCATATCACACTATCCCCCGGACTCTTTGGTATATAAAGAAAACTCATTTTGGTTATATTGGCATATAGATACATGCTTGGTTGAAACTAGCTATTGGTATGACTTGTGTTTGGTAAATTTTGATATGTATATATATGGCCTTAATATGTTTGATTTGTGAGTTTGAAATGGTTAAATGATGAAAATCATATGGATGATTGGGTTGAGTTAGCATATTTGACAAAATATGCATATATGTGAATTGGGTCAATCAGGTAAGTTTGAATACATGGACACATGTGATGATATGTCATGCATAAGACTTGATTTTGGCTTAATTTGAATGTTTTGTGTTGGCTTTGAAATGTGTTAAAATGTCATTGTAGATGGAAGACAAATTAGGTGAGAAAAATGGTCTATTTTCGTCCACACAGGTAGAGACACGGGTGTGTGTCTCAACCGTGTGTGACACATGGCCTAGCACATGAGCATGTGATCTGACCGTGTGTCCTTTACATATTTAAAATTTCAAAACAAAATACCTAAATATTTTCACACAAGTGGAGAGATGGACATGTCTCAGCCGTGTGTGACAAACGGCCTGACACAAGGGCATGTGGCTTGGCCGTGTGACTACTGCACCTAATTAATGAAAGTCATTATGCTCACACAGCCTAGCACATGAGCATGTAGCTTGGCCGTGTGACCTATGTAACAGCCCGATTTTGGGGCTAGTTAGAATAGTGGCCTCGGGACCACAAATCTGAAGTCAGAGAAATTATTTTATTATTAATATAGAGTCATAGCATGTTTATATTAGTGCATGAAAAATTTGGTGAGCTAATTGTAACATTTGTGAGCCCAATTGTGAAATGGGACTAAATCGCATAAAGTACAAAAGTCCTAATTCATTAGCTAAAGGTGTTATTTTATTAGAGAATCAAAATTGGGGGATTTTAAAGGGTAATTAGACCCTTTTAAAGGAGTATAACCGGCCATAGAGTCAAAGACAATTTTAAATTTTGGTGGGTTAGGTGGCTAAATTTGACAAAAATAGAAATAGATAAAAGAAGGATGATATCATCCCTTTTCATCTTCTTACTCCACAGAAATTTTTAGGAAAGAATGGGGTTTAAGAGCTTGAAATTTCAGCAAATTTAAGCCTTCATAAGTAAGTGATCCTAATGATTTTTCTTAAATATTTTTGTACTTTTTGAGACCCTTGAAGCATGAGCTTTCAAATGAGGGTACTATTTTGCAAAATGATTAAGAGTCTAGGGTTTTTCCATGAAAGGATTTGTGATGTTTGTTGAGTTTTTATGGGAGAAATTGAGTCTTGGGTGTCTTATAAACAACTTTTGTGAAATGTGTTAGCATGAAAACACCTAAAAGGACTAATGTGCATAAGTTGTAAAATAGATAATAAATGTGTGAAATAGTGGGACTTTGGAGTTGCTATAAGAGTCAAAGAGGTTCGGCTAGTCATGAGAAATAAAGAAATTCGATAAAAATCAATTTTCGAGCCTAAGGGTAAAATGATCATTTTGTTAAGGTCTAGGGGCAAAATGATCATTTTACCAAAGAAGTGAATTTTTAATTTCCTAATTTTATTTAGTGATTAAATAAGTGTATTTTGTTATTATAGATCAAGAAATACTAGATCTGAACCTAGACCTAGGGAAAGCCAAGCAAATCGACTAAATCGATTAGTCACCACATTTTGCAATCCGAGGTAAGTTGTATGTAAATAATGCAACTACATTGACAATATATGTGCTTAAATTGTATCGAAATTATTATAGCATAAATTGCTTGACTTGTGGAAATGAGAAAATGTGATAAGGATAGACATAGTAAAATTTCCGTTGGAACCTTAGGAAAATAAATTGGATATTCATGCCATGACGATGGGGTCATTTGTGAGATCTAGTGTAAGACCATGTTTGAGACATGGCATCGGCATTGAGACGAGTGCTAGTGTAAGACATGTCTAAGACATGCATCGGCCTCGAGACGTAAGCCAGTGTAAGACATGTCTGGGACATGCGTTGGCTATGAGATGATAGTCAGTGTAAGACTATGTTGGGGACATGGCTTCAACTTGAGATATAAGCTAGTGTAAGATCGTGTCTGGGACACTGCATCGGCACCTTACCCCCTACGTTTGAGGCTATGGTATATCTAATAGCATTTCGAATGGTTCGATGGTGGAAGTTCTGATTTCTAGTTAATGAGGAAAGTATAACCGTGTTGTGAGTGATACAGGTACCTATTTGGTATGTATTAAATGTGAGCCACACTATATGCTATATGATGTGTATTGAGTATTGATGAGTAAGTTTTGCTTCTGCCCACTTGTGTATTGTGATACTTGTTGATGAATGGCAACTTATTGTTGTATAATTATTTATATGCAACTTACTAAGCTTTATGCTTACTCCTTCTCCTTTCATTTTTCGTATAGTACCGTCTCTCTAGCTCAAGGATCAACGGAAGTCAGAGATATCGATCACACTATCAATCGAAGCATTCGGTATAGTTTGATTTATATTTTTGAATATGACATGTATAGGGAACTAGACTTGTGGTTTGTGTTGTTATTAATTTGCCCAAATGCGTTGGCTTGGGATAAATTCATTATTTTGTATTAAGCCTTGAATGATGGCTAATATTCATTTTTATATATGCAAATGGTGTTATGATCATGGATGAGTAGAATGCATAAATGAAATGTTGTCTGTTGTGGCTAATTTTATTGCACGAAATAGTCTTGTACTGGCTTTGGTTGCTTTCGTGTAAGTAAGGGTGGCAAAGAGGCTTGGTAAATATCATGATTTTGTCCACACGGGTAGACACACGGGCGTGTGTCTACACGGCCAGCACCATGGGCATGTTGTCTAGCTGTGTGTCCCATGCACGTAAAAATTTTAAGTCAGTATGCATAATAGTAAACATATGGGTAGAAACACGGCTGTGTGTCTCAACCGTGTGAAGGGCACGGTCTTGCACACGGGCGTGTGCCTTAGCCGTGTGATCCTTATGAAATGTTGACGTCAGAAACAAAATGTTCAGGTTTGTGCACACGGGCATATTATGGCCGTGTGAAGGACACGGGCCAGGGACACGAATGTGTACCATGCCGTGTGAAAACCCCTGTAGGTGTGCATTTAGAATTAATTCCACATGGCTGGAGGACACGGGTGTACTATTTTTCTTAGGTCGTGTGAGACATACGGGCCATTAGCATGGCCATGTTAGAATGGTCACACGGGCGTGTTGCCCCTCCCACATGGGCGTGTGCCCTTGTGTCAAATGACATTTTTCTATAGTTGTCAAAAGGACCCGGATTGGTCCCAAATGATTTTTGAGGTGTGTATTGGGCCTCGTAAGCCCATATTAAGAATATATTGATAAGTTTAAGAAAGTTTTAAATTTTCCAAGTCATGAAGACTCGAAATTGGTTGCAAGTATGAGTTCAAGTTAGGTAACGCCTCGTATTTTGCCCCGGTATATGATATGGGTATAGGATGTTACAACTCAAGTCGTAACCACCCTAAATTGGTCACAAGCTAGGACAGGGCCTGTGTCCCTATTTCGAATGCCCACACAGCCTGACACATAGGTATGTCTCTCGACTGTGTGAACCATATGGCCTAACCAAACGGGCGTGTGTACCTTGCACCTAGGAAAAATTTTGATATTTCACAAAAAATTCTCTAAGTATTCGGTTTAGTCCCAACTTGTTTCTAATGTATGTTTTGGGCCTTGAGGGCTCATATAAGAAACTTTATGACTAATATCTAACATGAATGTTAAATAATTTGAAATGTCTGTTTTTGATCTGTTTATTCTGGTAATGCTCCGTAACCTTGTTCCAGCGACGGATACTAGTTAGAGGTGTTACATTTTTGGGTATCAGAGCTATGTTTTAGCCGATTCTCGAACTAATGTAGCGTATACGAGTCTAGCTATACATGCCATTATATAATCTGTGATAGTGTGGTATCTCCTGACCATTTTAAACATGTTTTTCATATAGTAATGTAATGCAACTGAGATGAATCTGAAGAAGCTAAGAAAAATGCTTAAGCTTCAGTTCAAAAAGCAACTTCAAGTAGTAGAAGGCCAATATCTGAGGGCCGAGGAGGAAAGGCTAAAGAAGCCTTCTTCCAAATGATTAATGAATGGTTGACAGAATTCATAAGAACAAATCCAGCTGTGCAACAATTCCACGCCCTCTTGTTTCCCAACAGGTTCCTTATATGCCAGAAGGTACAGAATTTGTTATAACTGGTAAGCCTCCTGTAGATAAAATCCGTAAATATAGGGTAAAAGAATTTAGAGCTACAGCTGAAGATTATCCAAAAAGGGCTAAATTTTGGCTAGAAAACACTATCAGGGTTTTGGATGAATTATCTTGTACACCAGCTAAATGTCTAAAATGTGTTGTATCACTGCTAAAATACTCATCCTACTAGTGGTGGAACACTTTAATTTCTATTGTGCCGAAGGAGATGGTCACTTGGGAATTTTTCCAATCTGAGTTTAAAAAGAAATATATCAGTCAGAGATTCCTTGATTAGAAAAGAAAAGAATTTCTGAAGCTCAAACAAGGGCATATGACTGTATCTGAGTATGAATAAGAATTTTTCCGACTAAGTAAGTATGCCCAAGAGTGTATCCCGACTGAAATTGCAATGTGTAAGTGATTTAAAGAAGGTTTAAACGAGGACATAAAGTTATTGGTTGGGATTCTTGAATTAAAAGAATTTGTTGTATTGGTTGACCGAGAACATAAAGCTGAAGAATTGAGTAAAGAAAAGAGACAAGCTGAGATGCAAGCTTAGACTTCAAGTAAAAGATTTACCGAAAAGTCTTATCAGTCTTCCTCAAAGAAATTAAAGAAATATCATGACCGTTACACTACCTCTGCAGGGTATTCTAGGAAAGACAGAAGTATTTGACACTCTAATCCGAGATCTCAGGCTACATCTGTAGCGAGTGCAGGCAGTGTTAGAAACACTAAACCTAGATGCAAATACTGTAATGAATTCTATTTTGGTGAGTGTCGCATGAGAAGCAGAGCATGTTTTAGATATGGTTCTTTTGACCATTATCTCAGAATTGCTCGGGAAAGCCTGAGAAAGATACTGTGCAGACTTCAAAGCCAAGTAACTCCGCTATAAGAGGTAGACCATCTTGAAACCCCGGTAATATGAGTGGAAGCCGAGGTATGGTAAAAGATTCAACTGTTAAATCTGAAGCACGAGCACCGTAAAGACATATGCTATTCGTGCACATGAGGATGCCTCCGCAACCGATGTTATTACTGGTACATTTTCTCTTCTTGATACTGATATAACTGCTTTAATTGATCATGGTTTGACACATTCATAGATACACACGAATTTAATGTTTAATAAAAAATTTCTTGTCGAGTCCACTGAATTCGTGGTTAAAGTATCAAACCCCCTAGGCCAGTATGTGATAGTGGATAAATTTTACAAGAATTATTTGTTAATGATACGAGGTTTCTGTTTTTCAACTGAGTTGATGCTTTATTACCATTTGATAAGTTTGATGTAATTTTGGGCATGGATTGGTTAACTCAGCATGATGCTGTGGTAAATTGTAAACAAAAGTATATTGTATTGAAATGTCAGAATGGTGAAATGATCTTTATTGAATCTGATAATTTGGATGGGTTGTCTAATTAGATATCAGCCATATCAGCATAGAAATATATCAGAAAGTGTTATTATGCTTATTTTGCTTATGTATTGGATACTAAAGTGTGTTAATTGAAGATTAAGCCAGTACCAATAGTCTGTGAGTATCTTGATGTGTTTTGAGAAGAGTTACCCGGATTATCGTCGGTCAGAGAGGTTGAATTTTCTATAGATCTTATTCCGAGGATAACACCGATATCTATAGCACCATACAGAATGGCCCTTACATAATTAAAAGAGTTGAAAGCACAGTTGCAAGAACTGACTGACAGAGGTTTTGCTCAACCTGGTTCTTCACCTTGGGGTGCCCTGGTTCTGTTTGTTAAGAAGAAAGATGGATCTCTGAGTTTGTGTATTGATTATCTGCAACTTAATAAAGTTACAATCAAGGACAAGTATCTATTGCCTCGCATTAATGACTTGTTTGACCAGTTAAAATGTGCTACAATGTTTTCAAATATTGATCTTCGTTCTAGTTACTATCAGTTACAAGTGAAAGACTTAGATGTACCAAAAACAGCCTTCAGAACCAGGTACCGACATTATGAATTTCTGGTAATGTCGTTTGGCTTAAGTAATGCACCTGCAGTATTTATGGATTTAATGAATAGAATTTTTAGACCGTATTTAGATAGATTTGTGGTGGTATTTATTGATGATATTCTGGTATATTCCCGAGATGAAACTGAGCATGCTGACTATTTGAGAATTGTTCTGCAAACACTGCGTGAGAAATAGTTGTATGCTAAATTCAGTAAATGTGAATTCTGGCTTCGGAAAATTAGTTTTCTTGGACATTTAGTATCTGCTGAAGGCATCCGAGTGGATCCGAATAAATTTCAGCAATTGTTAACTGGAAACCACCGAAAAATGTGTCTGAAATTAGAAGTTTTCTAGGACTAGTTGGTTATTATCAGAGATTTGTACAAGGATTCTCAATGATAGCTTCGCCGATGACATGACTATTGCAAAAAGATGTGAAATTTGAATGGTTTGATGCATGCCAACAAAGCTTTGATAAGTTGAAAGCCCTGTTGACTGAAACACCAATTCTAGTTCAGCCTGAATCGGGTAAGGAATTTGTAATTTATAGTGATGCATCATTGAATGGTTTAGGCTGTGTTTTGATGCAAGAAGGTAAAGTAATAGCCTATGCTTCTAGACAGCTTAAACCACATGAAAAGAATTACCCGATACATGATTTAGAACTGGCAGCTATTGTTTTTGTGTTTAAAATCTGGCGATAGTTTTTATTCAGTGAAAAGAGTCACATTTTCACCGATCGTAAAAGTTTAAAGTATTTGATGTCGCAGAAATATTTAAATTTGAGACAGAACAGGTGGCTTGAATTGTTAAAAGATTATGATCTAGTTATCGATTATCATCCAAGAAAAGTAAATGTGGTTACAGATGTTCTAAGCAGAAAATCTTTGTTTGCATTGCGAGCAATGAATACTCGATTGTTATTGGCAGATGATGGATCAAATTTAGCTGAGTTAAAAGCTAAACTGACGTTTCTGCAACAGATCTGCGAAGCTTAGAAAAATGATAATGAGTTGCATGCTAAATGGGTATAATGTGAATCGACTTCTGGTTCAGAATTTCAGATTGGACCAAATAACTGTCTATTTTTCTGAGCAGAATCTGTGTACTGAAGAATTCAGAGCTTATACAGGAGATTTAGCACGAAACTCATAATGGTACTATGTTTGTTCATCCGAGAAGTAATAAAATGTATAATGATTTGAAAAAGACGTACTGGTGGCTGGGAATGAAACACGATATTTCTGAATTTGTATCTAGATATTTGATATGTTAGCAAGTTAAAGCTAAACATCAGGTACCTTCAGGATTATTACAGCCAATGACAATACCGGAATGGAAATGGGAAAGAGTTACCATGGACTTTGTGTTAGGATTACCCTATCTCTAAAAAAGAAAAATGCTACTTAGGTAATTATTGATCTTTTGACGAAGTCTGCACATTTTATTCTGATACATATGAATTTCTCCCTGGATAGATTGGCTGAGTTATATGTTTATGAGATTGTTAGATTACACGGTGTGCCAGTTTCCATTATTTTAGACAGAGATCCACAGTTTACATCCCGATTCTGGAACAAGTTACAAGAAGTTTCGGGTACTCAATTACATTTTAGTACTGCCTTCCATCCACAGACTAATGGTCAATCCAATCGTGTGATTCAGATTCTAGAAGATATGCTTCGGTGTTGTATTTTAAAATTCAAAGGCAGTTGAGAGAAATACCTGCCGTTAGTTGAATTCGCATATAATAATAGTTATCAATCAAGCATAAAGATTACACTATATGAAGCTTTGTATAGTTGTAAATGTAGAGCTCTATTGTATTAGACTGAGCTTAGTGAGAAAAAGATACATGGAGTTGATTTGATCTGTGAAATCGAAGAGAAAGTGAAAGTAATCTGAGATAGCCTAAAAGCAACTTCTGATCGTCAGAAATCCTACGCGAATCTTAAACGAAAAGAAATAGAATTCCAAGTTGGCAACAAGGTATTCTTGAAAGTTTCGCCTTGGAAAAAATTCTCCGATTTGGTTGAAAAGGAAAACCGAGTCCTCGGTTTATCGAGCCATATGAAATTATTGAAAGAATTGGACCAATTGCATACTGATTGGCCCTACCTCCAGAGCTTGACAGAATTCACAACATTTTTTATGTATTTATGTTACGACGGTATCGGTCGGATCCTTCACATGTTATCTCTCTGAAAGATGTTGAAATACAGCCCGATATAACTTACAGTGAGGAACCAATCAAAATTACGGCACGTAAGACAAAAGAATTGAGAAATAAAAAGGCAGCTTTAGTAAAAGTCTTCTGGCAATGGCACGGTATAGAAAAGGCTACCTGGGAACCTGAGGATAGAATGAGAAAACAATAACCAAACCTCTTTACTGGTAAGATTTTCGAGGACGAAAATTTCTTAACGGGGGAGAGTTGTAACAGCCCATTTTCAGTAAAATCAGAATAGTAATTTCGGGACCACAAATCCGAGTCCGAAAAGAAAATTTATTTTAATATTATTTTATGATATATATTATGATAGAAATATCGTACGAAAATTTCGATAAGAAATTTTATTGAATACATGTCTAATTTGATAAAGGACCAAATTGCATAAAATGTAAAAGTTGAGTTCTAGTAGCTAAAAGGATCAAATAGCTATGGAATTTAAAATTGGAGGTCCTTATATGGAAATTAGACCATTAAGAGGAGTTAGTAGATAAGTATGATGATTTATCCATGAAAAAATTAATTAAAAAAAAGGATGAAATTGGAATGTAAAAGATAAAAGATGATAAATAATAAAATAAAGAAAAATATCATCATTTTTCATCATCTTTCCTAAATAAAAACATGGAAACCCTAGCTAAGAGAAAAGAGCTCAAGCAAGCTTATTTGGCTTAATTGGGTAAGTATTCTTGTCCTATTTTTAGTAATTTTCATGTTTCCAAGATCGTAATAGCTTAATCTAGCTATCTCTGGGATTAATTTGTAAAGTTATTAAGGTACTAAGGTTTTTCCATGGATGAATATAAATTAATTATGAAACTTTATGGTAGAAAATGAAAGGTTGTTGATAGATAAACAACTTTTGTAAAGTGAATTTTGATGAAATTGTGATGTAGGGACTAAATTGTAAAAAATGTAAAAGTTATAGAAAAATTCTAAATTTTGTGAAATACACAGGCTGAAACAATTATATGTAAAAATTGGCTAGGTTTGGAATATGGATTAAATTGCATGAATTTCTTTTTCTGAGCCTAGGGACGAAATCATAATTAAATAAAAGTATAGGGGCAAAATGGTAATTTTACCTAAGGTATGAATTGGACTGAATTGAATATGAATTGTATTAAATTGATGTTAAAATTCATTCATCTAGATACAGATAGATCAAATACGGAGTCAGATCGTGGAAAAGAAAAAAAGTGTCGGATTAGTAGACTTTGCATACACGAGCAACTATCGAGGTACGTTTGTGTAACCAAATTGTGTATGTTTATATGTTTCAATTGAATGTTGTATATGTGAATTGTGAAATTTCTATTTATATGAAATCGATTACATATCCGATAAAGCCCGATAAATCTTAAGTTCCGTTTAAATATATGAAATTTTGATGGATACAGGGTTCCTGAATTGGTTGTGGTCCTGTATATGTAGCCGACACACCACAGCTTGAAACAGTGTCTCGCTATCAACCTTCTCGAGCTTCCCGTTAATAGCTTTTCAGAGCATCCCGATCGATTGTGATCCTACATGTGTTGTGGACACACCGCAACTCTTATGAGCGTCTCGATATATGGCTCTTCGTGAGCTTCCTGATTAAAGGCTCTTTGTGAGCTTCTCGATATGGCTCGTTTGAACTTCCTAATATATGGCTACCCGGAGCTTCCCGATTAATGGCTCTTCGTAGCTACCTATTATTTACTCTTATGAGCTTTCCGTTAAACAGCTTGGATAAGTTTCCTGTTACATGGCTCACATGAGCTTCCCGTTATATGACTCGAGAGAGAGCTTTTCGTTTATGTGCTCGTAAGAGCATTCCTGAATATGAATTGACGGATTATAGATTTGTACACTTCATGTGTACTATCTGTGTATCTATTGATATTTCAATTAAATTCAACGGGCAAAGTTTTGACATGGGAAAAATATGAACTTGAGATGAATTATTGTGGAAATGTACATGTTATATGGATATATGATATGGAAAGCATATGTATATGAAAATTATTACATGATGAGTTCATCCTTGTTTCTTGTTATTCACATAAAGTATATGACTAACATGTTTCTTGAGGATATATGTGTTTAGGCTAATTACCAATTTCTTTATATGAATTTTGTGTGCTTACCTTAAATGTAAATGGATGGTAAGTAAATTTCCTGTTATACGAACTTACTAAGCTTTAAAAGCTTACTCTGCTTTATTTCCTTTGTTTTATAGTACTCGGAAGATCATATAGATTGAAAGTTGGTTGGAGCCACATCACACTATCCCTCAGACTCTTCGGTATATAAAGTAAACTCATTTTGGTTATAATGGCATGTATAGGTTAAATTGGCCAATGATGACATGTACACGCTTGGTTGAAACTAGCCATTGGTATGGCTTGTGTTTGGTAAATTTTGATATATATATATAGCCTTAATATGTTTGATTTGTGAGTTTGAAATGGTTAAATGATGAAAATCACATGGATGATTGGGTTGAGTTAGCATATTTGGCAAAATATACATATATGTGAATTGGGTCAATAAGGTAAGTTTGAATACATGGACACATTTGATGATATGTCATGCATAAGACTTGATTTTGGCTTAATTTGAATATTTTGTGTTGGCTTGGAAATGTGTTAAAATGGCATTGTAGGTGGAAGACAAAGTGGGTGAGAAAAGTGGCCTTAAAAATAGCCTATTTTCGTCCACACGGGCATAGACACAGGCGTGTGTCTCAGCCATGTGTGACACACAACCTAGCACATAGGCGTGTGATCTGGCAGTATGTCCCTTGCATCTTTAAAATTGCAAAACAAAATACCCAAATATTTCACACAGGAGGAGACACGGGCATGTGTCTCAGCTGTGTGTGACACATGGCCTGCCACACAGGTGTGTGGCTTAGCCGTGTGACCTCTGCACCTAATTAATACAAGTTAGTATGCTCTTATGGCCTAGCACATGGGCATATAGCTTGGCCGTGTGACCCAAATCAGTAACCACCCTAAATTTGGACACGGGTTGGGGCACGACCATGTGTCCCTATTTCGAATGCCCACACGGCCTGTGACATGGCGTGTCTCTCGACCGTGTGAACCACACGGCTTGACCACACGAGCGGTGTACCCTATACCTAGGAAAAACTTTGATATTTCGTTAAAAATTCTCTGTGTATCTGGTTTAATCCCGACTTGTTTCTAATGTATGTTTTGGGCCACGAGGGCTCATATAAGGGACTTTATGAATAATATCTGACATGAATGTTAAATAATTTGAAATGTCTTTTTTTGATTTGTTTATTTCGGTAATGCTCCATAACTCTGTTCCGGCGACGGATATGGGTTAAGGGTGTTACATGACGCCTTTTAGAAGTGTCACATGTTTAGCCTAAGTGGGAGTATAACTTATTTAAAGTGGATCAAAACAAGACAAACAAATCTAATTTAAGAGATTGATAGGTATATACAAGTTGAGTGATGGCTTTTCTTTTTAAGGTTTTTCCCGAACTAGGTTCGGTTTAACTCAAACTAGGTTTGAGCTGATCTAGTAATCCAGTTCCCTAGTAATAATAGAATATAAAAATTATTTAATGATGAAGTTTAAATAACATTTTTATTAGTAATAAATAAATAAAATAGGTGCAATTTAAAATTAAAAAATTGTTCAAAATTTGATTATAAGAATTGTTATATGCGTGTGTTAAATAGAGCGTTTTAACTTTGATTAGAACACCTAAAATTAATTTGTAGAACAATTAATTAAAAGAACGTATGTCAATTATTTACACAATTTAATTTTCACAATATATATCTACGAAGTCATGCTTATAAGAATGATCCCCTATTCAATAAAGACTCAAATCACTCTATGACCTATATATATTATGATTACTATAGCCTTTATGTGTGATCATATCAACAAACAGCCCTTTACCCATCAAATACCTTTCTATAAGACTTGTTTTTTTGCCAAAGAGCTGATTAGTCTCCAAAACACATTAACATCGTGAGTTCTTTTTTGAATGAATTTGATGGTCGCAATTAGTGCAAATGACAATTAAAACTACAATAATTGAGACAAAGCCAAGATTTATTGTAGGTAACCATTGAACAATTATCGAATCTTTAATTGTCACTTATTGATTCGATATTTATTTACATTAAAAATAATTTAAATTTAAATTATCATTATATTAAAAATTTATCAATAATTATATTATAAAAAAGATTAAGAGTTAATTATAACAATGATTCTAAAAAATATTTTTGAAATAAAAATATTTCTAAAGTGATGATTGGCCAAATATAAAAACAAAAATTCTGAACTTTTCTTAAAAGCGCTTTTTAGTCTCAAAACACTTATTAAAAGTATTCTGAACTTGCGTGACTCTTGTAACACCCAAGTGTACGTCACTCATGATAATGCAACAACTAATTTGAATCTAGCGGATTTGAAGCTTTTTTGATTGGAGTGAAGAATCAATATTTTTCTACTGTTTCTTAGTGTCGTCATGGCCGTGGCCAGCCACCATTAAATTAAGGGATAATCTGTCTTTTTGCCTAACAAACCTAAAAATAGAGTAGTTAAATAATAATTAAGAGTAAATATGCTTCAACATTTCCAAACCCACATGTTTAAGAGTAAATATGCTTCAACATTTCCAAACCCACATGTTTACCTCTTCAAAGGGAAAATTATATGTTGTCAGATTTTCAGGATGTTAGTCATCAGTTTAATAAATCAAGCTGTGACACGTAATATCAACTTTTTCATTGTAATAATTCAACTCTAATACAGTACATATATTTTTATGTGTCTGAGAATGGATACTGACCTTGGCTTCAAATGATATTTTTCACTTTTATGGTGTGGGAAAAATAATATTAAAAATTCTAATATATAATAATAAGTAATGAAATATAATATTTAGAATTATTAGTAATAATATATGAAATATGTACAATATTAAAATAAAAAAGTAAATTAATTTGTAAGTAAATGAAATTTAAATTTATAAATACTTCGAGTTAAAAATATTAAATGAATATAATTGTTTATCATAATATCAATTATTAGAATCAATTAGTCAAACTAGTTAATAGAATTAATTATTAGAATCAATTGGTCAAACTAGTCACTGCAATCAGCAATCAATTACTAGCCAATTACCAAACAAAGCCGTAGTTTTAAATAGTTAAATTAATAAATTATTTTTCAATTATTATCATTATAAATAATTAATAAATTATATTCATACAAAATATTTTATTATATTAAGTAAATGTAACTTATCTTACTTTAAATTTAGTAACAAATTAATTAATTAACTAGAGGCAAACACCTAATTAAAAATTTTAAATGCTTCAAACAAAGATGCATAAAAGCTATCAGAGAAGGTCGAGGATACTAGGTATAAAATTCGCAGTTGAAATCTGCGAATCTATCAATACACAACAGACTAACATATATGCAGTATAAACTGTCATATCTTCCACCTTCCATAATCTTTCCCCTCATGCATGTGCAAAGTAATAAGATATTATAGTACGTTCATTCAGTGATTGTTCAGTATTTCATCTTATAGTAGAAACATGTCGATGAGCGAAACATATACTTGGCATACATATATATATCATTCAGTATGTACATAAAATGATTCACAGATTTAAAGTATCGTTCCTAAGCAATCATATTACATTGTTAGTCATGATATCATTTAAAAATTTATATCATTAATCATAAACTCATTCATCCATGTGTTTATTCATTCTATCCTAGTCCGGGGCCTAATTATATAATCTAGTTCTCTAGATATCATTAAAAACCTAACCAGAGACTAAATCGCATAAAATAAGTAAGGATTAGGCAAAACTATAAATTTTAGGTTTCAAAGGCCACACAGCTGTGTGTCCATCCCATGTGAGTGGCCCCAGGCCGTGTGCGAAGCGAAGAAGTGTAGGTGCAGGAGCCACATGGCCATGTGTCCAGGCCGTGCACGAAGCACGATTGCAAGGGGAAAACAAGGGACATGATTGTGTGAGGGACCGTGTGTCCCAAACGGGTAGGCCACACGCCCGTATGGTAGATTGTGTGTACTTGGGTAGTTTCGAATTTTAACCCGACTTTTTGTAAAAAGTCACCCACCTTATTTTCTCGAGATTTCAAGAGACCACTTCATGTTCAAGCTTGATCCAAACACCTACAAGGGTCTTTCAATTGACCAAACGTGATGATTATTGATGGGTTTTCAATATTTAAAGGGGTTTTTGACAAAATCAATAAAGATTTAATAATAAGTTTGATTAATCTGTTTTAACTTGTCACCTAAAATTGAAAAGTCTTAATTAGCAGGGAACGAAATACTTACGGATTTTGACAAGAATTTAATGAGTTATCGACACAAGATCCAAGGATTTGATGAAGACAAAGGATTAGGGCTTGATTGCAAAGATTCAAGAATTCAAGGAAATTTCCAATAACAAGGTTTTGAGAATAAGATTGTAATAAAGGGTATTCTTGAGATTAAGTGAAGATGAGAGTAGAGGTAGGGTTTTTATTTGCTAAAATAACAAATAGGATTTCTAATTGAATTAGGGAGAGACTTTAAAAGAATTGGGTTGAATAAAAAAGTTTGAGGTCTAATGGCAATTAGCCCATTTGTAAGGAAAGATATTAATGTAGGATGACTAACGTGGGTTGGGTCTTTTGAGAGTTTGGGGGAAAAATAAAATTTTAAAAAAACAATTCATAAGGCTTGATCTTTAGTTTTTTACCCTTCCAACCAAGCTCCTAAGCTAGGATTTAGTTTTTCTTAATTTCTAAAAAGCTAACCTTCTATTATTTGGGATGTTACATTTTGTTTCTATAAATAATATCTTTTAAATACTAATTTTAATGTTTTTCTATTATCTAATTTTCATAATCTTAATTTCTATAGAAATGATAAATCAATATATATATTAAAGAAAACTACAACATTTTTTTCAATAATATTAAATTTACCATATTTTTCTAAATATTTTTTTAAAGAAAAATATTTTTATAATAAATGGATTTATATAGTTTACTCTGAATTTTTTTAAAGAAATAATTATGCAAAATATGACACAAGGTGAAATTTTAAGTAGTCGTATATCAATCCGAAAGTCAGTGGTGTCAGAAAGTGTGATTCAGAATCCCATTTTCGTAAATCAGAACTATAAATATTTCTATTAAATAATTATAGAGTTATATTAGAAGTGAGTTGAATTTCGGTCAAGTAATTTTATCTAATTAGTGCTTTATTAAGGTTCAGGGACTAAATTGCATAAGTGATAAAAATGTAATTTGCTTAAGGATTTATAATTAGAACTTAATTTAAAGGGGTTAATTAGTAATTATACCTAGAATATATATGAATAGTTATTGAAGTAAGTAAGTATGTTATATAATAAAAAAATAGTAATTAAAATTATAAAATGAAAATTTAATTAAATAAAACATAAGTGATAATGGGAATTGATGTAAAAAGCAAAAACATTTCCATCTTTCTTCATGCAAATCGAACAAGGGAGAAAGAAGAGAGGAACTTTCGGCTTTAAGGATTTTAATTTCAAATTCAAAATTGGTTAGTGCAATCTAGCCATTTTCTTGTAATTTTTATGTTTTCGGAATCTCAGGAGCTTAAGCTAGCTGACCTATGTAGTATTTTTTGATATTGTTAAAGATTGAGGATGTTACCATTGTTGAATAGATGAAGTTTTAGGTGTCAATTTGATAGATTTTGAGTTTAGAGTTTAAAAAGAACTAAATTGTAAAGTCAATTGATGGTTTTGTTCAATAGGGAATAAACTACATAAATTTCAAAATTTGTGGCAGAAATGAGAAATAGGAAGTTCAATTAGGGCTAGAGTGAAATTGACATAAAAATTGGAGGCTAAGTTTGAAAGTTTCTCAGTTTTAGGGACTAAATTGAATAAAATAAAAAAGTTATGTAAATTAGCAATTGGATGTGAAAATGGTTGTGTATTGATAATCTTATATGTTAGTCTTAATCTGTAGCTAACATCGACTCAGATTCCTCGAAAAAGAAAGGAAAAGACAAAGTCGTTGATGAATAGCTCGGAGTTTACGGCTTGTGTTTCTCTAATCTGACCTATCTTGTAATTGTTGCATATTGACTTATTTGTGAATGGTAAGAACATAAGGTGAGATACTTTGTTAACATGAGATGTATTAGTTTGATTTAAATTGATTGATGTTTATGAGTACTAAATTTAATATATGTGGAAAATGTGTATGTTTATATAAATATGACATTGAGTACATAATGAGATGATTTATGCTGTCATATGTTTGGATAAATGAATTCATGAAGAAAAGTCATGTGAATTGAGGTATTGGTTGATAATGAGATATGTAACGAATACTTTATTAACTATTTGGGCAGAGTCAAATATGGTTGGCATGCTATAGGATAGGACAAGTTCAAGGTTACTTAGACTACGAGTCGATGAGGTAATGGGTGCCAAATTTCTTAGGTTATACCGATGCAACACTTGGTGTCAAACTTATTAATGAGCGTTAGACACAACTATTTACTTCAGATTTATCTAATAAGGCATTAGGTGCCAAACTGGTCTGTTAGTTGGAACTGTATTGATTTATTTGAAATGTGGCATGAGACTTAAGTTTTGTTTTTTTTTTTGGCAAGCATGAATTTAATTTGATATTAGAATATTGAAATATGGATTTTGAATTAACTGTGCATGAAATATGGTTTTCATTAAAACTATATTAAATATCACTTTTTCGATGCATGGTTATGTAAATGAGTTTTGTAAAATATATGCATAATACTAGATTTCATCTTTTACAAAACAATCATTAAGATCAACCAATTTTCGAAATTGAATTGTACCTTATGGAAACACGCTAAGTTTCCTACTAAAGTAAGAAAAAGTTTTAAAATACTGCTTTATAAACTTTGAAAATTTTACTAGGTCATTTCGATGGCCAATGTAATCTTCCAAATTCGGTCGAAATGTCTAGCCCAGATTGAGGAAGTTACATTTGGTGGTATCAAAGCTTAGGTTTTTCAAAACTTGGATTGTGGATTTTTGAATGAGTTTGCATGCATATCTTAAAAATGGGTTTTTTAGGGGAAAACCATGCCATAAACTTTTGAAAAATGATTCTCTTCAAAGAAATTAAATCTGCGACTCTGATGCTAATCTTGACATAATTACTGTTATTTTTGAAACTTTAGATGAATTGTAACTTTAGATTGTAAACACTCAAGAAAATAAATAATGCTTAAAATTTTTTATGTGGAAATTGTAGATATACTTTAAGTTCTAAATTTTCGAGAATTAAATATGAACACCCAAGCAGACATGGTAGGGGTAGGTTGCGTAAGGCTGCAGCTGTTGAACCATTCATTATGCAGGGTGACATATCAATTCTTGAGGAAGACTACGTAGAGGATACATATGCCATTGGTGGCGAAGGTTATGAGCATGGAGATGATGTAGTGTCGCAAGCATAACTAAGAGTTCTGCAGAGGGTTGTTGGAGCCCAAACTAAATCTAGGAGCCGAGGATCCATTACTGAGAGGCTCTGTTCTAATGGGGCTAAAATATTCAGGGTGTTGTTGGAACAACCCCTACTGTGGCTGAGTATTGGATGGAGTCAACAGAGAGAATTCTGGAGGATTTATATTATACTATAGAACAAAAATTGAAGCGTGTTGTGTCATTACTTAGGGATGAGGCCTATTGTTGGTGGCAGTTTGTTGTGAGGGGTACGCAGGTTGAACATTTAACCTGGGATATTTGTAGGAGGCCTTTCAGAAGAAATGTGTGAGCATTAGGTATGTAGAGGCCCGTAGACTCGAGCTTATCGAGTTGAAGCAGGGAGATAGGACTGTGGCAGAGTATGAGGCTGAATTTATGAGGCTCAGCCACTATGCTCAGGGTATGGTTGCCACTGAGCAAGAAAAATGCGTGAGGTTTGAAAATGGTTGGGTTTTAACCTCAAAATATAGGTTTCTCCACATTAAGAAAAGGTGTTTGAGACTCTAGTGGAGAAACCCAAGATTGTAGAGGAGATCAAACATGTGGAACGTGAAAAATGAGAAAAGAATAAGTTCTAGTTCAGAAAGATTCTGGTTCCATAATCTGTATTTTCTTTTTCTAACTTAAAAAAATGATAAATCTAGATACGATCCTAGATGTATTTTCTATTTGATATTGGTTGACATAGGTATATAAGTCATGTTATACTATTGAATAACCAGCCATCAATTATCTAGTTCTAGAGAACTTGTGCGCTTGGAAGTCTTTGATGATTAAATAAACCAAGATTTTACCGTAACAGTAGTTTTAGAGAGACACGAAAGTGAAAGCCTATCGGATCGCTTCTGTAACTGGATAACCTGTAACATCCCTCACTCGTATTCAACACTAGAATAGGGTTACAGAGCATTACCGAACATATTATACAATTACACATACATTTTATCATACATTTTTAATTTCATGCAATTAACAATAAACAACATTCATATCGTCCCAAATACAAGTCTACGAGGCCCAAAACATGCATTCGAGGTGGTTCGGGACTAAATCGATAACTTTGAAAACTTTTAGAACACTTAGAAATTTTTTCCAAAAATAGGGGACACATACCCGTATGGCCCGCTTGTGTGTCTCACACGGCCTAAGACACACCCATGTCATAGGCCATGTGGAATTCAAAATGGGATCACATGGCCATGTCCCAGCCTATGTCCAACCCCGTGTAACTCTCTGACTTGAGTCACACAGCCAATACACACGCCTGTGTGGCTAGCCTGTGTGCCCTAAAAATGGTTGTACACACCCGTGTACCAGGCCGTGTGCTAGGCTGTGTCAAACCTGTAGGGTATACTAATTTATGCCACACGGCCAAGTCACACACCCGTGTGTGAGGCCATGTGGAGCATACTAACTTGATTTTTAATTCAACACCAGGGGACACACGGCTGTGTAACATAACCTCTGTCATACACGTCTGAGACACACACTCGTATCTTTGCCCGTGTGGATGAAAATAGGCTATTTACCAAGCCATTTTGCCACCCAAACTTGCACACACCAACATCAATCCAATTGACACCAAAACATAGCATATATAAGCATTCAAACCAACTAAATCAAGCCTAATTCATGCTAACTCAATATCATTATCCACAATACATACAAGTTACAAAATAGGCTAATCCATTTATACCAATTTCACATATACATTTCAACAAATTAGATAATTTCAAACATGCATCATTATGCTCAAACTCAAGAGCATATATTTTCTCATATATCAAATGTAACATCCCAAATTAGGGCCAAGTCAGAACAGTGGTTTTGAGACCACAAATTCGAAGTAGAAATAATTATTTTATGAATATTATAAGGTCTATGATATAATTGCATGCTTGCGTGAAAATTTCATGGAGAAATTTTGTGAATAAGTATCCAAATTAACTTTTAGGACTAAATTGCAAAAGTTGAAAAATATGTATTCTAGAAGCTTTAAGCATGAAATTTCCAAGGATTACTAATTAGAGGTCCTTAAATAGCAAATTGCCTAATTTCTATTCTTATGGACAAAAATGGACATAGGAAAATTTGAAAAAAAAGCACCAAAAGGCAATTTGGTCATTTAGTTAATAAAAGAATAAAAAAGGAAAAATTAAGTAAAATTTGCTCATTTTATTCAAGTGTGTGCCGAAAATTAGAAGAGCCATAACTAGGGTTTTTCTTCAACTTTCAAGCTCGATTGTAAGTACACCTTAGCCCAGTTTTTAATGTTTTTTATGTTTTTAGGATCCTTGAAGCATGATTTACCTAATTCTAGCCTTATTTTGAGTTAGGGTTCATGTTTAAAAATTGACCCATGTGTGACATGCATGTATTTTGATGTTTAATGAAGGAATATGAAAGTTTGATGTATGATAAACATCTTTTACTAAGTGGTTTTTCATGAAAACACCTAAAAATGACTTATTTGTAAAGTTTGTAAAAAGAGTAGTAAGATGTATGATTTGATGAGAAATGTGGGCTGCTATGAGCATGTTATAAGTTTGGCTAGGCTTGCGTAGCAAAGAAAATGAGTACATTTCATTTTACGAGCCTAGGGACTAATTTGTAAATATGTGAAAGTTTAGGGGAAAAATTGTAATTTTGAAAAAGTATGATTTATGGACTATTTTGAACAATGTGATAATTAAATAAGTGAAATTTGCTATTATAGATCAAGGAAAACGGAGTCCGGACCTAAACCGAGGAAAGAACAATGTTGTGGACTAAATTGAATAATTAGCCATATTTTGGTACCGAGATAAGTTCATGTGTAAATAATGCAATATTATATCATGTTCTAATGTTTTATTAATGTATGAGTCTCTATGTTTAATTGTTATGACGAGTGTATGAACGACGTGATAATCTATGAGAATGATATTGTGAACGAGTTTAACGAATATGTGACATCGAGAAAATTCCGTTTGAATCGTAGGAATAGATTAGGATACGAGTGACATGTCACTAGTAACTATGCGATTATGAGCTCATGAGATTATGTGTATATATGACTATGTGAATCCGGGTGCTAGTCATGTACGTCCTACCGGTGGCTAGGTAGCCTGGCATGTGTTGCGGGTACCTGTCAGCTTGTGTGAGCAAGCCCATGATTAGCTCGAGAGCAAGCAATGTGTGATATGTGATATAAGGTAGCATGTGGCTATGTATGAAGCACTTTGTGCAACTTTCTGTGTATCCAATAGTATTCCAAGTGTTCAATGGGTAAATTAGTGAGATATACAACAAGTAAGTCAATGATGAGGAAATATGAGAATGTGTTACTAGTTGGTACGGGTATGTACGAAAAACTCATATGAATGAGCTCGATATGTGATGAACTTTTAGTAAGATTGAGAATGAGTAAGTTATGCCTATGTAACTATGATGACATTTATGTAAATTATGTTATGTTAATTGTATAATATTTATGCTTATGTTGCTAATTATTTGCATGTGAACTTACTAAGCGTTATGCTTACTCCCCTCTCTTTGTTCATTTTCTTATAGTATCGCTAAGCTAGCTTGGGGATCGAAGGACATCGGAGCTCAATTCACACAATCAACTAATCTTTTGGGTATAGTGAATTCAAGTATTTCGAGTATGGCATGTATAGGGACTTGGTCTTTTTGTTATATGTCATATTTGTATAGCCAAATGTGTTGGCTTATAATGATGTGATGATTCATTTTGTATATGAACATGAGATATGGCTCATATTAGTTATGGGGATGTAATCCTATTCATATAATGTCATATTTGTATAGCCAAATGTGTTGGCTTATAATAATTTGATGATTCATTTTGTATATGACCATAAGATATGGCTCATATTAATTATGGGGATGTAATCCTATTCATATATGCATGTATGTGCTATGGTTACTCATGATGTTGTTAAATGCATTTGGCATAGATGAATTTGTGAATATGATCATGGATGTTTGATGATGGGATTGTGAGTAAATGGCATAATAACAACTAAGGCATGAATGTATAAAATGAAAGCAAATTGATGTTACATATTGATGTGATTTGGTAAGCTTGGTCTAAATAAAATATGGAGTCTTAAGCTAGCATAAATTGATAAGAATTTTATATGCATGAGCCATGTTTATGAATGTGTAAGTGCTCATTTATGCCATGTAGGATGTCATTGAGATGTTTAAGGGTGCATGTGTTATTGAGGGTGACAAAAGGCTTAGAAAATTGCCTACAAATTGTCCACGCCGGTAGGCACATAGGCATGTGTCTAAACCGTGTGTCACACACGGTATGCCTCATGGGCGTGTGATCTAGCCGTGTGTCCCTTGCACCCTAATTAGGTAAAACAGAATGTCCAATAGTAAACACACGAGCAGAGACACAGTCGTGTGTCTCAACCGTGTGAAGGATACGGCTTCAGAACATGGGCGTGTGCCCAAGCCATGTGAAGTCTACACCTAATTTTTTGGAATTTAATTCGCCACACGGCCTAAGCACATGGACGTGTGACTTGGCCGTGTGACCCTAATTGTGTTGATGATGTCATAAACAGAGAGTTACACGGGCGTGTCTTAAGCCACATGGGCGTGTGCGATCACACGGCCTACCCACACGGGTGTGTGACCTTGCAAAATAAGAAATTTTCTAAGTGTCGCAAAAGTTTTGAAAGTTCTCGGTTTAGTCCCGAACCATACTCAATGTATTTTTGGGCCTCGTGGTCCCTTATAAGGGATAATATGCTTGTGTAAGAATGGTTTTAACTTGGGAGAAATTTTATGACCCAGTTTTGTATTAATGTTTATGTTGAGTTCGATAACGCCTCAAACCCTGTCTCGGTGTCGGATACAAGTAAGGGGTGTTGCATTTGGTGGTATCAGAGCTAAGGTTTAGTCGATTCTCAAATTAACATAGCTTGTGCACGAGTCTAGCTTTACATGCCATAAATGAATTATGATAGTGTGACGACTCCTGACCTTTTAAATTGTGTTTTCATATAGTAATGGATCCCAATCGGGCTAAAGTTGATGATATAGAAAGTAATGCACTTGTTCCAGCTCAAGCGGCAGCGCCAGTTGAGAGTAGATCCGTGACCATGAGTCAATGAGGAGGAGAAGAGGCTAGGGAAGCCTTCCTCCATATGATGAATGTTTGGTATACGGAGTTCGTTCGAATGAACCCGAACGCTCAATCCCCTCCACCCCTACCTATTCCTCAACCTGTTCTTGTAGCACCTCAAGGTATAGATTTTATGAGATTGAATAGACCTCCAGTGGATAAAATTCGAAAGCAAGGGGCCAAAAAGTTTTGAGCTAGTATAGATAATGACCCTGAGAGGGCAGAGTTTTGGCTCGAGAATACCATTAGAGTATTTGATGAGTTATCATGCACACCAGAAGAATGCATGAACTGTGTTGTATCCCTCCTGAGAGACTCGACTTATCAATGGTGGAACACCCTTGTGTCGGTGGTACCACGGGAGAGAATTAATTGGGAATTTTTCCAAGAAGAATTCCGTAAGAAGTACATTAGCCAGAGATTTACTGATCAGAAAAGAAAGGAATTCCTCGAGTTAAAACAAGGTCAAATGACGGTAACGGAATATGAGTGTGAATTTGTGAGACTGAGCAAATACGCACAATAATATGTATCGACTGAGGCCATCATGTGTAAAAAATTTGAAGATGGGTTAAACAAAGACATCCGGTTATTGGTGGGTGTCCTTGAACTGAATGTAATAGTCCGATTTTGACCTTAGTCAGAATAGTGGTTTTGGGACCACAAATTCGAGTTAGAAAAATATTTTTAATATTAATTTCTGTATCTATGATACGTAAATTGATATGTGTCAAAGTTTCATACGAAAATTTAACTGTTTGTGTACTTAATTTGCAAAAAGGACCTAATCGCATAAAATGTAAAAGCTGTGTGCTAGATGTTTAAGTGCTTATTTGAGTTGACTTTCTAGAGTAAAGGTCCTTATATGGTTATTTAACCATTGGAGATTTGAATGGACAAAAAAGGGCATGTGTTAGATGAATTTTTAATGGTTGAATGAAAGGGCAAAATGGTCAATTAGATTTATGTTAATAATAAAACAAATGCATATAAATGGACCATTTTATGTCCATTCTTAACCGAAAATAGAAATAAAATAAAAGAAAGAGAACACCTAGGGTTTGGCCATTGTATTCCTTGATTGAGGTACGTTTTTGCTTCGGTTTTTGATAATTTTTACGTTTTTATGATCGTTGCTAAGTGTACTATAAAGCCCATGCTTCAATTTCTAACTTTGATGATGATTTTTAAAATATACCATGGATGAATTAATGGGTTTTGTGTTGTTAAATGGTAAATTATGGAAGGTATGTTTTGGATTAACAGATGCTGTCTTTAAATTTTTGATGAAATTGAGTAAATTGGGCTAATTTGTAAAAATGTTATTTTGAGGGGCTTAAATGTGAAATAAATGAAAGTGTGAACTAGTATGTGTACTAGGAGAATTCGGCCAAGCTTGTGTATATGCCAATTAGGTGTATTTTGTGATTTTGTGAAAGAGGGACTAAAGTGTCAAAATGTGAAAACATTAGGACTAATTTATAAATTGTCCTAAATATGTGTTTATGGATTGAATTGAATTATTTGGTGAATAAAAGGATTAATTTTGAATACTTATAGATCAAGAAAAGAGGAGTTCGGATTTAGATCGAGGAAAATCGAAGATTATAGAATAAACGTTCGAGTCGACACCTTCAAGTACGAGGTAAGCTCGTACTTAAAATGTGATGTTAAGTAAGTTTTGTTGCCTTTATTCTACATGGGTTGTATATAATTGAATTGGATAATATGGTGATGAATTGGAAGCTTTGGCACTAAGTGTGTGATTTAACTAGCTTCGGCTACTTGTGGCACTAAGTGTGCGATACTGACTTAGTCTCGGTTATTCGAGATGACACTAAGTGTGCGGAAATATTTAGCTTCGACTGACCTTATAGCACTAAGTGTGCTGATGTGTAAAACACAAATAACTTATGGAAAGTCTTATAGCATTCAACATGAGGTAAGTACAAAAGTGAATAAGTACGGGAAGCTTCAGGTATGTATAATGCCTAAGTGGTAGATGATGTTATGCATATGAATCTCATTGAGTTGATATAGTTATATGGATTGAAATTGTGCAAATACTCATAGGTTATCATTTTATGTTTATATACTATGAATGTTTTGAGTACGAGCTTACTAAGCTTTTGAAAGCTTACTCTGTGTAATTACTGTCTGTTTTACAGTTATCGTAGCTACTGAAGGCTCGGGGATAGTCGAGGATCCTCACCACATTATCGATCTCATTTTGGTACTTTTGAAAATGTAAATATTTGAAATATGGCATGTATAGGCTATTAGTTGTGAAGTATGTTTTGTGATGTATATATATTTAGCCATGTGATTTGGCTAATTTGTGTTTGAACTTATGGTTAAGAAAGGTTTATGATATGTGATGTTAATTTGCAACTATGGCATGAATGATGTATGTTTTAGCATAAAGAATGGTGGATTGGGTTGTACATGTATGTTTGTTTCCTTGTTGTAGGTTGACCCATAATGGGTGGCAAGTTGTCTTAAACCAAGCCTGCATTGTGCCACACGGACAGGGGACACGGGGGTGCCTTGTGGCCGTGTAAGAAAAGCAGTATTCTCTTAAAAATTACACGGCCTTAACACACGAGCGTGTCATATGGCCATGGGATAAAGTTAGTAGCTAGCTTAGTATCACACGGCCATAGAACACGGGCGTGCCTGTTGGCCGTGGGTGAAAGTCAGTATGGTCACCCTGTCTTGGCATAACTGGTTCACATGGGTGTGTCTGAATCCCGTGTAAGGCACATGGCCTAGACACACGGGCGTGTAACTTTAACAGAATAGAAAAATTTTCTAAGTGTTGAAAGTTGTGAACGTGTTTGGTTTAGTCCCGACCTTTTCCTAGTGCATGTTTAAGGTCTCATTGACCTAAGAAAGGGACTTATGTTGATGTTTCACTATGATGCTATGATGTTTGTGAAATGAATGCGAAGTGTTTTGATATGTTTGGTAATACAGCTTAACCCTAGTCCGACGATGGATATGAGTCAGGGGTGTTACACTAAAAGAATTTGTTGTGCTTGTAGATACAGCTTGTAAGGCTGAGGAATTGGCTAAAGAGAAGAGGAAAGCTAAATTAGAGTCTCGAGACTTGAAGAAGAGACAGATGGGTAAGTCATTTCAGTCCTCATCTAAGAAACCAAGAGAGTTTAATACTCAATCAAGTGCTTCAGTTGGGTTTTCGAACAGAAACCATGGGAAACAGTATTCGGGTCATAAGGCTTAGACTACTTCGATAGCGAGTGTGGGTAATGCTCGACCTAATAGATTCAAGTGTCAACATTGTGGCAGACGTCACCCCTGTGAGTGCTGGATGAATAACCGGGCATGTTTCAAGAGCGGATTACAGGATCATTTTATCAAGGATTGTCCTGAGATGGTTGAGAAAGAGAAATTTTAGAGTGCAAGATCTGGTAATATAGCTTCTAGATGGAGGCCGTAGAAAAATTTGAGAAATTGAGCGAGTAGCAAAAGTGCACCTAGAGATCTGGCTGTAAGGACTAAGGGTAGAGCACCTGCGAGGACTTACGCCATTCGCGCTCATGGAAAGGCTTCATCTCTTGATATGATTGCAGGTACTTTTTCTCTCTATGATACTTCTATTGTTGCTTTGATTGATCCGGGATCTACCCATTCACATGTTTGTGTGAAATGGTGTCTAGTATGAATATGTCTCTTGAACCTATAGAATTTGTGATAAAAGTGTCAAACGCTTTAGGCAAGTATGTGTTAGTTGACAAAGTATGTAAGAATTTCCCTTTAATGATTTAAGGTCATTGTTTTTCGGCTAATCTTATGCTTTTTCCGTTTGATGAATTTGATATAATACTTGGTATGGATTGGTTGACCATGCGTGATGTAGTAGTAAACTGTGGAAGGAAAATCATTGAATTGAAATGTGAAAGTGGTGATATTATTCGGGTTGAACAAGATGAATCGAATAGCTTGCTTGTAGTGATTTCTTCTACGACTGCTTAGAAATGTATAAGAAAGGGTTATGAAGCTTATCTTGCCTTTGTACTGAATACAAAAGAGTCTAAGTTGAAAATTGAATCAGTACTGGTAGTATATGAGTATTTGAATGTATTTACAGAAGAGTTGCCCAGATTACCTCCTAATAGGGACGTTGAGTTTGGTATTGAGTTAATTCTTGGTACTGCACCTATTTCGATTGCTCCGTATAGGATGGCTTTGACGGAATTAAAGGAGTTGAAAGTTCAATTACAAGAGTTAACGGATAAACGTTTTGCATGACCTAGTTATTTTCCTTGGGGCGCACTGGTACTGTTTGTGAAAAAGAAAGATGGTTCAATAAGATTGCGTATTGACTACCGAGAGCTCAATAAGGTAGCCATAAAGAACAAGTATCCCTTGCCAAGAATTGATTACTTGTTTGACCAATTGAAGAGAGCCATATTATTTTCCAAGATTGACTTGAGGTCTGGTTACTACCAGTTGAGAGTTAAAGACTCAAATGTGCCGAAAAATACTTTTTGGACGAGGTATGGTCACTATGAGTTTCTGGTTATGCCTTTTGTTTTAGTGAATGCTCCTGCTGTATTTATGTATTTAACGAATCAAATTTTTAGACCGTACTTGGATAAATTTGTTGTTATTTTTATTGATGATATACTGATTCATTCTCGTGATGAGACCGAGCATGCCGAGCACTTGAGAACAGTTTTGCAAACTTTGAGAGACAAGCAGTTGTATGCTAAGTTTAGTAAAAGTGAATTTTGGCTTCGAGAAGTCATAGTTTTGGGGCACATTCTTTCAGGTGATGATATAAGAGTTGACCCGAGTAAGATTTTGGCTATTGTTGAATGGAAACTGCCAAGGAATGTGTTAGAGGTTAGAAGCTTTCTAGGCTTAGTCGGCTATTACAGACAGTTTGTTAAAGGATTTTTCATGATTGCTACTCCGATGACGAGGTTGTTACAGAAAGATGTCAAGTTTGAATTGACAGACAAGTGCCAACAGATTTTTGAGAGACTAAAGGCATTGTTGACCGAGGAACTGGTTTTAGTACAACTTGAACCGGGAAAAGAATTTTTAGTTTATAGTGACGCATCCTTGAATGGATTGGGTTGTGTACTTATGCAAGAAGGTAAGGTGATAGCTTATGCCTCGAGGCAATTGAAGCCACATGAGAAAAATTATTCGACACATGATTTGGAGCTAGCCGCCATTGTGTTTGCGTTGAAGATTTGGAGACACCATTTGTATGGCGAGAAATGTCGAGTATTTATTGACCATAAAAGTCTAAGGTACTTGATGACTCAAAAGGATTTGAACCTACGACAATGGAGATGGCTAGAGTTGATAAAATATTACGAGTTAGTGATTGACTACTACCCGGGAAAGACGAATATGGTCGCCGATGCTTTGAGTAAGAAGTCGTTATTTGCTTTGAAGGTTATGAACACTCAGTTAGCCTTATCAGATGATGGTTTGATTCTAGCTGAGTTAAGAGCTAGACCGATGTTTCTCCAGGAGATTTGTGAAGCTCAGGAAAGTGACGGTGATTTGCAAGCCAAAAGAGTCCAATGTGAATTGGGTATGGAATTAGATTTTTGGATTAGCTCGGATGGGTGTTTGATGTTCCAAGATAGGATCTGTGTTCCTAAAGATACTGAATTTATTTAGAAGATTCTGTGTGAGGCACATAGTAGTAGTTTATCTATTCATCCAGGCAGTACGAAGTTGTATAATGACTTGAAGAAAATGTATTGGTGGTCGGGAATGAAAAGAGACATTTCAGAGTTTGTTTATTTGTTAGCAAGTGAAAGCCAAACACCAAGTACCTTTAGGTTTACTTCAGCCTGTAATGGTTCCCGAGTGAAAATGGGACCATATTACTATGGACTTTGTTACGGGTCCACCTTTGACACCGAGAAAGAAAGATATTGTATGGGTTGTTGTAGATCGATTGACAAAGTCGGCTCATTTTATACCATTACGTATCAACTATTCACTAGATAAATTAGCCGAATTGTATATTTCTGAAATTGTGAGATTGCACGGAGTGCCTTTGTCAATTATACCGGATAAAGACCCGAGGTTCACTTTGCAGTTTTGGAAAAAGTTACAAGAAACGTTGGGTACAAAATTGAATTTTAGTACTACTTTCCATCTGCAAACTGACGGTCAATCCGAAAGGGTAATTTAGATTCTTGAAGATATGTTACAGTGTTCTGTTCTTGAGTTCCAAGGTAGTTGGGAAAAGTATTTACCGTTGGTGGAATTTGCCTACAACAATAGTTTTCAGTCGAGTTTAAAAATGGCGCCTTATGAGGCATTGTATGGGTGTAAGTGCTGAACACCCTTGTATTGGGCTGAACTCAGAGAGAATTAGACTCACAGAGTTGATTTAGTCAGAGAAACCGAAGAAAAAGTGAAGGTAAGTCGTGATTGTTTGAAAGCTACTTCAGATAGACAGAAATCCTACGCAAACTTGAAACGAAAAGAGATTGAGTTTCACGTTGGTGATAAGGTATTCCTGAAAGTATCTCCGTGGAAGAAAGTTTTGAGGTTTGCCCGGAAAGGCAAATTAAGTCCATGCTTTATTGGACCGTATGAGATTACCAAAAGTATAGGGCCGGTAGCTTATCGGTTGGCTTTGTCGTCTGAATTGGAAAGCATTCATGATTTGTTCCATGTGTGTAATATCCCGAATTAGGGCCTAATCGGAATAGTGGTTTCGTGACCATAAATCCGAGATAGAAATAATTATTTTATAATTATTTTTAGGTTTATGATATGATTGCATGATTGTGTGAAAATTTCGTGATGAAATTCTATGCCTAAAGTGCTTAAATTGAAAGTAGGGACTAAATCGAATAAGTTGCAAAACTTGCATTCTAGAAGTTTTTAGTATGAAATTGTTTTGGAATATTAATGAGGAGGTCTTAAATAGCAATTTGACCAATTTTAAGTTCATGGACAAAATTAGGACATGGAAGGAATTTTGGAAAGTTTAGTAGTAAGGGTATTTTGGTCATTTAGTTATTAAAATGAATTAAAAACAAAATTAAAAGCCAATTTTTGTCCATCTTCTTCATTAGGCCGAAATTTCAAGGGTTCTCCATAGCTAGGGTTTGTTTCAAGCTTCCAAGCTCCATAATCAAGAAAGACGTGGAATCGACCTCAATCGAGGAAAAGAAAAGATTGTGGACTAAATTGCAAAATCTTTGTATTTTGGTACCAATGTAAGTTCATGTGTAAATAATGTATCATAATGGTTATTTTTAAGTTATTGATGTTAATTATATGTTATGCTGAATTTTATTATGAAATGTATGCTTTGTGGTTAATTTCAAATAATATGTAAATTATGTGAACTACTTGTTAAATATAATTGTTACCGAGTATTGATTTCGGCATTCTACGGAAGACGGCAAGGATAAGTGTTCGAGGAAAAATCCTGTTTGAACCTTAGGAATAGATTAGGATACAAGTGACATGTCACTAGGATGATTGAGCATCCGAACTCGTTGAGTTGAGTCCGAGTTCACTTATGGATGCGAATGTCCGAAATCGTTGAGTTGAGTCCGAGTTCGTGAGATGTAACTAGGCATCCGAACTCGTTGAGTTGAGTCCGAGTTCACTTATGGATGCGAACGCCTGAGCTCGTTGAGTTGAGTCCAAGTTCGCTTGTGGGCGGGTTACATGATTGCTTGATTGCATATATGGCACTTATGTGCAAGTTATCCATGTATCCGAATTATATTCCGATGTGTTCAACGGGTAAAGTTCTACTCAATGGAGGAATATTTGAGATGTAAAGAGAAGTATTGGTGAGTGATGTGAAATGGTTATTTTGGACAGGTATGTATTTAACCCTCGGGTTGAGTATTGATACAACCACGACAAGGTAATAAGATAATGAAAAATGATTAAAAATGTGATATGTGTTTTAGTGATACATGCTAATGTTGATTGGTATGACTGTTTGTTATGTTACTTATTATTTGCATATGAACTTACTAAGCATTTATGCTTACTCCCTCCTTCTTACTCATTGTAGTTTTGGACAAGCCAGCTCAGGAGTCGGGATAGGTCGAAGGCTCAGTCACAGTATCCGGAAGACTTTTGGTAATGGCTTGTAAATTTAAGTATGGCATGTATAGCAATATATTTTTTTGTGTAAATGATCTTATGGTATGGTGATGGAATGGTTGAGGAAATGCTTGCTAATGATAAATTATGAAAATATTTAGTTTAGATTATATTTGATGTTAAGGAAAATTATTAAGATACTTAGTGCATAAAAACTCATAAAAGGGATGAAATTTGCCATAAACAGAATACTGCAGCAACACTGACGGGAGTTTAAAAATTTACTAAAAATCATAGAAATTGAACTTGGTGATGGAATACATATCAAATTGAAGCTTATTATGTCTAGTTTCACATGAAACAAATGAAACAGGTAAAGGAATTATATGTTACAAGATATTTGAATTTTAGTGAAACAGGGTCATAGCAGTTTCTGAATCCCCTGTTCCAACTTTAGAAATTCACCATAAATTGTAAAGATATAATTCGGTAGTTTACTTTATATTCTCAGAATCCTTATTGAGTCTAGTTTCATTAGAAACAAACCTCATAGTCATATCAATTTTTTACAGAGATAAATGTGGTTCGTAGTAAATAGAGGTCAGATCAGTCAAGTCCTGAAACAAGGGTAACTTTAACTAATAAACTGTACTAATTGGCCAAACCAAAAATTCTAGAAAAAAATTAGTAGATAGGTATATGAGTCTAGATTTAGGGAAAATTTACGGATCTTTATTTCAAGTTTCGTAACTCGAGATATGATTTTTCTTGTGACTGTGATGCAAGTAGCTTAAAAGCTGTGAATGTAGAAATAAATAATCCAAAGTTCTAAATATGTTAAATTAAGCTTAGTAACACCTCATACTCGACTCCGGCGACGGTCTCGGGCGTGGGGGCGTTACATTTAGTGGTATCAGAGCAGGTTTAGTTGGTTCTCAAACTACGTGTTGTTTGTACGGATTTTGCTATACATGCCATATGTATGAATTGTGATAGTGTGACGACTTCTGACCTTTTTAAATGATTTTTATATAGTAAATGGATCCCGATCCAGCTGTGGCAGATGAAGTAGAGAGTAATGCGCCAGCTCCGGCTGAAGGGGCAGCGCCGACTGAAAACCCACCTCCTACTGTTGGTCAGGGAGGAGGAGAAAGGGATCGGGAAGCCTTTCTCCAAATGATGAGTGCATGGTACTCTGAGTTCGTTCGTACGAACCCAAATGTACGACCTCCCTCAATTCCTCAACCTGTACTCCCGATGCCTCAAGGTATGGATATGATAAAATTTCACAGAACCCCCGTTGACAGAATTCGTAAACAAGGGGCTGAAGAATTTAGAGCAAATATTGATGATGATGTAGAGAAAGCAGAGTTCTGGCTTGAAAATTCTATCCGGGTATTTGATGAATTATCTTGTACACCTGAAGAATGTTTGAAATGTGCTACATCTTTGTTGAGAGATTCAGCCTATAATTGGTGGAAGACTTTGATTTCGGTGGTACCAAAAGAGAGGGTAACCTGGGAATTCTTTCAAGAAAAGTTTCGGAAGAAATATATTAGTGAAAGGTTTATTGATCAGAAATGTAAAGAGTTTCTTGAGCTGAAGCAAGGTAATATGACAGTCTCAGAATATGAAAGAGAGTTTGTTCGATTGAGTAAGTATGCCAGGGAATATGTTCCTACAGAAGCCAAGATGTGCCGATGATTTGAAGACGGGCTCAACGAAGACATTAAAGTATTTGTCGGGATCCTTGAAATAAAAGAAATGGTAGTACTGGTTGATCGTGTGACAGCCCTAAATTGACCCTAGTTGGGAAGTGGTTTCGGGACCACAAAACCGAGTTATGAAAATAATTAATTGTTATATTCTATGCTTATTATGTGTGTACATGCATATGTGGAAATTTCATTCCCTAATTTTGCCAATTGTATGAGGAATTATTAAATAGGGATCAACATGAGACATGGTGAAATATGATAGGCTAATTTTAAAGGGCTTATTAGTGCATGTCAACACAAAGGTGGACTTGCATGTCAAATTTGCCCAATTCCCTTATAGTGGCCGGCCAAGATGGATTGATGATGGGCAATTTATTTGTTGAATTAGATATTATAATAGGAAATTGGGTTATTGGAGACATAATTAATTAAAGAAAGAATAAAAAAAAAGAGAAAGGAAGCCACTATCATATCATCTTCTCCATTGTCGAAACTGGAGAAAGAAGAAAAAGAGAAAAGCTTGGCTAAGGTTCGGCCATTGGGAGTTAGATTAAGGTTAGTCTTTTGTTTGGTTTTGATAATTTTCACATTTTTGATATCATTGCTTTGTGTTCTTTAAAACCCATGGCTCAATTTTGTGAATTGATGATGATTTTGTGTTTTGCCATTGATGAGTGCTTGAGCTTTTTGATAGTTGTTGATGAAAAATGAAAGATATGTTAAAGATTAATATGTTTTGTGTTGAAGTTTTTGGTGATTTTGAGTAGTTAGGGCTAAATTACAAAAATAAATTTTTGAAGGACTCAAAGGTGAAATAAATGAAATGTATGGACTTATATGGGTACTAGGAAGATTCGGCCCTTAAGGAGTGTGACCAAATTTTGTGTATTTTGTGTTTTGTGGAATAAAGACTAAATTGTGAAAGTGCGAAATATTAGGGGTAAAAATGTAATTTACCCATTTATGCGTTATTAGATTTAATTGAATGAAAATATGTTAAAATGAGATTTATTTGAATATGTTAAGATCAAGAAACCAAGAAATTGGATTTAGATCGGGGAAAATCGAAAGTAGTTGAGTAGCCGATCAATTAGTCGACGACATCCGAAGAAAGTTTATAAGCAATTAGATATTAAAATTTCGGAATAAATGTTAGTTATATATGCTGAAATGGAAATATGATAAATGTATATATAGCTGAATGTGATATGTGTGAATTATATGTTAAATTAAGGCTTGGTAAGCTAGCTATTAAGGTGAAATGCTAATGTTAGTATTTGATTTGGTAATAATCTGTTTGGGGACAGCAGCAGTAAGGTGATTTTGGAAAATCGCCATAATTTGTAGGAGTTGAATTAGAAGCTGAGTGAATTATGTCATTAAAGCTTGAAGAGTCTATTTTCTTACAAAAGAAACTATAAAAACAAAAGATTTACCGATCTTGAGATATTTGAAGTATTGTGGGGCTGAGTCAAAATGACTACTAGATTCCCTGTTCTGTTTTTAGAAAATCATTATAAATTGTACAAAAATGATTATAAGATAAAATTTATATGCTTAAACTCCTTAATGAGTCTAGTTTCAAATGAAATCAAATACAACACATTTTGAATTCTGTAAAATGATAAATTTGATTCGTAGTGAAGAGTGGTCAGATTAGTCAAACAGTGAAACAGGGGAAACTTTAAGAAAAATATGGTATTGATTGGCCAAGCCTAAAATTCTGAAAATTTTATGGATGGAAGATATACGAGTCTATATTCAGGGAAAATTAACGGCAAGTGATTTAGAGTTTTGTAGCTCCAGTTATAAATAATTTAGTAACTGCTGCTCAGGAAAACAACTCGTAGTGAATATGTGATTTTGTTGTAAACATTAATGAAAATTTGCCAATGAATTATTTATTGATTATTATAAAGCTTACTATAATCTATGTGTGTGAAAGTCGGATCAATATATATATTATTCTGAAAGTAATACTTGAATAGTCGATTAATGACTATTTTAAATTTTGTTGAACTTAAGCTCAAGAGCAAAGGGGAACTAGATCCGATAAAGGGAAGGAAAAAGTAATTGAATAGCCATTGAAGTCGTTCGACAACATCTGAGGTAAGTCTTAAAGTAATGACCCTACTTGAATTATATTGAAATGATTAGTCATACTATGATGGATAGTCGAATGTGCATAGAGACTATGTTATAAAGCCAATTGAAATCATGCTCTTTGTGTGTGGCTATTGAGCCGAAATTGGAAAGGTTTAATAAATGCTTTGTGTTTGAGCCTTAGTAACGAAAGTGAAATATGGATGTGTCATGATTGTTGATATATGTGCGCATGAGCATTTGAATGATATCCGGGCTAAGACCCGAAGGCATTTGTGCGAATTGATATATCCGGGCTAAGACCCGAAGGCATTTGTGCGAATTGATATATCCGGGCTAAGACCCGAAGGCATTTGTGCGAATTGATATATCCGGGATAAGACCCGAAGGCATTTGTGCGAATTGATATATCCGGGCTAAGACCCGAAGGCATTTGTGCGAATTGATATATCCGGGCTAAGACCCGAAGGCATTTGTGCGAATTGATATATCCGGGATAAGACCCGAAGGCATTTGTGCGAATTGATATATCCGGGATAAGACCCGAAGGCATTTGTACGAATTGATATATCCGGGCTAAGACCCGAAGGCATTTGTGCGAATTGATATATCCGGGCTAAGACCCGAAGGCATTTGTGCGAATTGATATATCCGGGATAAGACCCGAAGGCATTTGTGCGAATTGATATATCCGGGCTAAGACCTGAAGGCATTTGTGCGAATTGATATATCCGGGCGAAGACCTGAAGGCATTTGTGCGATTTGATATATCCGGATATATCCGGGATAAGACCCGAAGGCATTTGTGCGATTTGATATATCCGGGATAAGACCCGAAGGCATTTGTGCGAACTGATATATCCGGGCTAAGACCCGACGGCGTTTGTGCGAATTGATATATCCGGGCTAAGACCCGAAGGCAATTGTGCAAGTTGATATATCCGGGCTAAGACCCGAAGGCAATTGTGCAAGTTGATATATCCGGGCTAAGACCCGAAGGCATTCGTGCGAGTTGCTATACCCGGGTTAAGACCCGAAGGCAATTGAGCTTGTGGTTATATCCGGCTAAATTCCGAAGAAACTTGGGTTTGAATGTGAGCGTTTTGTGCTGCAATAAATTCAATTAATACGCTCGTTAAACCCAAACGATAAGGTATGTTTGCATGTGCTTCAAAAAAAAAAAAGTCGATTCGCTTTAAATAATATTCGTTCAATCGACTAACGAATTTTCGGCTTTTAGATAGGTTGATACCTTGTGTGTGTATATGTTGATGAAGTGTGAAGTAAGTATGCTTATGAGAATGTGAATTAATAAAGTGATTTATTTAGCTATGTGAATGCAATACTTTAGTCAAAGCCGATTTCATTACTTGAAACTTACTAAGCTTTAAAATGCTTACCCCGTTGCTTTGGCTCTCTGTTTTATAGATATTGTTCGTTAGCTATCGGATTCGGGATCATCGAAGTCGAAGTCATCCACACTATCAAAGCTCTTTTGGTACTCTTTTAGTTGAACTCTGGATATGGCATGTATAGGACTACCCGTTTGTTGTGGGTCATGGACCCTTTGGACTTGTATAATTTTGGTTAGCCATGCGAAAATGGCTTATATATGTTTGAGTATAATGTTATAATCATTTAGTGTGAATATGCTTGACAAGGATTGGCCATGGGAATGGTTAATCACCATCATCATTTGTGCTACTCATGTTAAAAGGGCTAGTTGAATTATGGAAACTATGAAATAGGTAAAGTCTACCTTAAAGGCAGATGCTGACAGCAGCAGTGAGGTAGATTTGGGAAATCACTAAAAATAGTAGGAATGGAATTAAATAGTGAATAAATTATGTCAACGAACCCTGATGAATCTATTTTCATAGGAAAGTAACGAAATGATCATATGGACAGTATGTTAAGCGATATTCAGGTTCTTGTGAGACAGGGCCAGAACAGTTTCTGGATTCCCTGTTCCGACTTTGGAAATTCATTATAAATTAACCAGAGATAATTAGGAGTCATACCATATAAGTATAGATTCCTCTCTGAGTCTAGTTTCCATAGAAACAAACGGCATCAGTATTGAAGCTCTGTGCAGGGAGATATCCAAGTCGTAATGTGCAAAGGTCAGTGTAGTCTATCCCTGTAACATGGGGGACTTTGACTAATAAACTGTACTAATTTGCCTGAACAAAAATTCTAGAAAAAAATATGTAGATGGGCATATGAGTCTAGTTTCAGGGAAAAATCACAAAACTGATTTTCGAGTTGTGAAACTCAAGATATGATTTTTAAAGCGACTAGTATGCAGATTGGGCAGCGTCTGGGAAATATTTTTATAAGGGGTTTAAAGTCTGTTAACACCTCGTGTTCGACTCCGGTGTCGGTCTCGGGTTCGGGGTGTTACATTTGATTGGTATCAGAGCTACGGTTTAGTCGATTCTAGGACTACCGTAATGCGTTGGGTCTAGCTATACATGCCATTTTATGTGATTATCTGATAGTGTGGTGATTTCTGACATTTGCAAATGTGTTTAATTATAGTAATGGATCCCGATCCCGACCGAGTGGTAGCTGATGATCTTGAGAGTGTAGCGCCTGCTCCCGCACAAGGGACAGCGCCGGCGGACTCTCAACCGAATGCTAGTAACCCGAATGATGAAGCTAGACAAGCTTTCTATAGCGTGATGAATGATTGGTTTAACCAATACATTCGAACTAATATGGCTGTTCCACAACCTCCATTCCCGACTAATACAACCCCCGCACCTACAATACCTCCGGTAACTGACCAAATAAGGTCAAATAAGCCCCCAGTTGACAAAATCCGAAAACATGGGGCTACTGAATTTAAGGCTACGGATAGCGACGATGTCGAGCGAGCTTGTAAAGCCGAAGAGTTTAGAATAGAAAAACAAAAAGTTGATGTGAGAACTGGAGAGTTTCGTAAAAGATCCTCGGGAAGGTCTCTTCAACAGGCATCGAAGAAATTTCGAGATGATGTGGGTCAGTCTAGAGGCACTTCGGGCCTTTTTAGACGAGATCGTGATCGACCCCCTGTGGGTACCCAAGGCACTTCGATCGCCAGTGTTGGGAATGAACGTCGAGACAGAACAGAATGTCGATATTGTGGTAAATGGCATTCGGGGAGTTGTAGATTCCATGACCGCTCCTGTTACAAGTGTGGATCAGTTGACCACTTCATTAAAGATTGCCCGAGGATGTCTGAACAGAATGTAAATCAGAGTGAGAAACCGGGTGCTACCACTGCTCGAGGTAGACCATCTAGAAATACGGGCAATGCTAGTGGTGGTCAGAGAGGATCTAGAGATGCTACGACCAGATCCGAGGCTCGTGCGCCTGCTGGAGCTTATGCTATACGTGCCCGCGAGGATGCTTCTTCGCCTGATGTTATTACCGGTACTTTTACTCTCTTTGATACTAATGTAATTGCTTTGATTGACCCCGGTTCTACTCATTCTTACATACGTGAAACTTTAGCATCCAGTAAGACTTTACCTATTGAGTCTACTGAGTTCGTAATTCGGGTGTCAAATCCCTTGAGTCGTTACGTGCTTGTCGACAAAGTGTGTAAGAAATGTCCCCTAGTAATCCGAGGTTCCTGTTTTCTGGCGGACTTGGATGGGTTGCCAGCTGTAATATCCTCAATGTTGGCACAGAAATATGTAAGAAAAGGTTGCGAAGCATACCTTGCGTATGTACTTGATGACAAAGAATTAGAAAAGAAACCCGAATCTGTGCCGTTGGTTTGTGAATACCCGGATGTTTTTCCTGAAGAATTACCGGGTTTACCACCTGTTCGGGAGGTAGAGTTTGGTATTGAGCTTGTACCTGGAACTACGCCGATTTCGATAGCTCCGTATCGTATGGCACCAACCGAGTAAAAAGAGTTGAAGGCTCAGTTGCAAGAATTGACGGATAGAGGTTTTGCTCGACCAAGTTTCTCACCTTGGGGTGCACCAGTATTGTTCGTGAAAAAGAAGGACGGAACCATGAGGTTGTGCATTGACTATCGTCAACTGAATAAAGTGACGATAAAGAACAAATATCCGTTGCCGCGATCGATGATTTGTTCGACCAACTGAAGGGAGCCTCAGTGTCCTCAAAAATAGATTTGAGATCGGGCTATTATCAGTTGCGAATTCGAGATTCGGACATACCCAAAACTGCCTTCAGAACGAGATATGGTCACTACGAATTCTTAGTGATGCCGTTTGGGCTCACTAATGCCCCTGCGGTATTTATGGATTTGATGAATCGGATCTTCAGACCATATTGATCGGTTCGTAGTTGTGTTCATTGATGACATCCTGGTCTATTCAAGAGATGAGACCGAACATGCCGAGCATCTGAGGCTAGTGTTACAAATTTTGCGGGATAAGCAGTTATATGTTAAGTTCAGTAAGTGTGAGTTCTGGTTAAGAGAGGTTAGCTTCTTGGGTCATGTGATATCCGCATCGGGTATTCGAGTTGACCCGAACAAAATCTCAGCCATACTTAACTGGAAACCTCCGAGAAATATTACTGAGGTTCGGAGGTTTTTGGGACTCGCCGGTTATTGCCGACGATTTGTCAAAGGTTTCTCGATGATAGCCACACAAATGACGAAGCTACTTGGGAAACCGAGAGCTCGATGAAAGAATGATACCCAAACCTATTTATCGGTAAGATTTTCGGGGACGAAAATTTCTTAAGTGGGGGAGAGTTGTGACAGCCCTAAATTGACCCTAGTCGGGAAGTGGTTTCGGGACCACAAAACCGAGTTATGAAAATAATTAATTGTTATATTCTATGCTTATTATGTGTGTACATGCATATGTGGAAATTTCATTCCCTAATTTTGCCAATTGTATGAGGAATTATTAAATAGGGATCAACATGAGACATGGTGAAATATGATAGGCTAATTTTAAAGGGCTTATTAGTGCATGTCAACACAAAGGTGGACTTGCATGTCAAATTTGCCCAATTCCCTTATAGTGGCCGGCCAAGATGGATTGATGATGGGCAATTTATTTGTTGAATTAGATATTATAATAGGAAATTGGGTTATTGGAGACATAATGAATTCAAGAAAGAATAAAAAAAAAAGAGAAAGGAAGCCACTATCATATCATCTTCTCCATTGTCGAAACTGGAGAAAGAAGAAAAAGAGAAAAGCTTGGCTAAGGTTCGGCCATTGGGAGTTAGATTAAGGTTAGTCTTTTGTTTGGTTTTTGATAATTTTCACATTTTTGATATCATTGCTTTGTGTTCTTTAAAACCCATGGTTCAATTTTGTGAATTGATGATGATTTTGTGTTTTGCCATTGATGAGTGCTTGAGCTTTTTGATAGTTGTTGATGAAAAATGAAAGATATGTTAAAGATTAATATGTTTTGTGTTGAAGTTTTTGGTGATTTTGAGTAGTTAGGGCTAAATTACAAAAATAAATTTTTGAAGGACTCAAAGGTGAAATAAATGAAATGTATGGACTTATATGGGTACTAGGAAGATTCGGCCCTTAAGGAGTGTGACCAAATTTTGTGTATTTTGTGTTTTGTGGAATAAAGACTAAATTGTGAAAGTGCGAAATATTAGGGGTAAAAATGTAATTTACCCATTTATGCATTATTAGACTAAATTGAATGAAAATATGTTAAAATGAGATTTATTTGAATATGTTAAGATCAAGAAACCAAGAAATTGGATTTAGATCGAGGAAAATCGAAACTAGTTGAGTAACCGATCAATTAGTCGACGACATCCGAAGAAAGTTTATAAGCAATTAGATATTAAAATTTCGGAATAAATGTTAGTTATATATGCTGAAATGGAAATATGATAAATGTATATATAGCTGAATGTGATATGTGTGAATTATATGTTAAATTAAGGCTTGGTAAGCTAGCTATTAAGGTGAAATGCTAATGTTAGTATTTGATTGGTAATAATCTGTTTGGGGACAGCAGCAGTAAGGTGATTTTGGAAAATCGCCATAATTTGTAGGAGTTGAATTAGAAGCTGAGTGAATTATGTCATTAAAGCTTGAAGAGTCTATTTTCTTACAAAAGAAACTATAAAAACAAAAGAGCTACCGATCTTGAGATATTTGAAGTATTGTGGGGCTGAGTCAAAATGACTACTAGATTCCCTGTTCTGTTTTTAGAAAATCATTATAAATTGTACAAAAATGATTATAAGATAAAATTTATATGCTTAAACTCCTTAATGAGTCTAGTTTCAAATGAAATCAAATACAACACATTTTGAATTCTGTAAAATGAGAAATTTGATTCGTAGTGAAGAGTGGTCAGATTAGTCAAATAGTGAAACAGGGGAAACTTTAAGAAAAATCTGGTATTTATTGGCCAAGACTAAAATTCTGAAAATTTTATGGATGGAAGATATACGAGTCTATATTCAGGGGAAATTAACGGCAAGTGATTTGGAGTTTTGTAGCTCCAGTTATAAATAATTTAGTAACTGCTGCTCAGGAAAACAGCTCGTAGTGAATATGTGATTTTGTTGTAAACATTAATGAAAATTTGCCAATGAATTATTTATTGATTATTATAAAGCTTACTATAATCTATGTGTGTGAAAGTCGGATCAATATATATATTATTCTGAAAGTAATACTTGAATAGTCGATTAATGACTATTTTAAATTTTGTTGAACTTAAGCTCAAGAGCAAAGGGGAACTAGATCCGATAAAGGGAAGGAAAAAGTAATTGAATAGCCATTGAAGTCGTTCGACAACATCTGAGGTAAGTCTTCGAGTAATGACCCTACTTGAATTATATTGAAATGATTAGTCATACTATGATGGATAGTCGAATGTGCATAGAGACTATGTTATAAAGCCAATTGAAATCATGCTCTTTGTGTGTGGCTATTGAGCCGAAATTGGAAAGGTTTAATAAATGCTTTGTGTTTGAGCCTTAGTAACGAAAGTGAAATATGGATGTGTCATGATTGTTGATATATGTGCGCATGAGCATTTGAATGATATCCGGGCTAAGACCCGAAGGCATTTGTGCGAATTGATATATCCGAGCTAAGACTGGAAGGCATTTGTGCGAATTGATATATCCGGGCTAAGACCGGAAGGCATTTGAGCGAATTGATATATCCGGGATAAGACCCGAAGGCATTTGTGCGAATTGATATATCCGGGCTAAGACCCGAAGGCATTTGTGCGAATTGATATATCTGGGCTAAGACCCGAAGGCATTTGTGCGAATTGATATATCCGAGATAAGACCCGAAGGCATTTGTGCGAATTGATATATCCGAGCTAAGACCCGAAGGCATTTGTGCGAATTGATATATCCGGGCTAAGACCCGAAGGCATTTGTGCGAATTGATATATCCGGGATAAGACCCGAAGGCATTTGTGCGAATTGATATATCCGGGCTAAGACCTGAAGGCATTTGTGCGAATTGATATATCCGGGCGAAGACCCGAAGGCATTTGTGCGATTTGATATATCCGGGATAAGACCCGAAGGCATTTGTGCGAATTGATATCTCCGGGATAAGACCCGAAGGCATTCGTGCGAACTGATATATCCGGGCTAAGACCCGACGGCGTTTGTGCGAATTGATATATCCGGGCTAAGACCCGAAGGCAATTTTGCAAGTTGATATATCCGGGCTAAGACCCGAAGGCATTCGTGCGAGTTGCTATACCCGGGTTAAGACCCGAAGGCAATTGAGCTTGTGGTTATATCCGGCTAAATTCCGAAGAAACTTGGGTTTGAATGTGAACGTTTTGTGCTGCAATAAATTCAATTAATACGCTCGATAAACCCAAACGATAAGGTATGTTTGCATGTGCTTCGAAAAAAAAAAGTCGATTCGCTTTAAATAATATTCGTTCAATCGACTAACGAATTTTCGGCTTTTAGATAGGTTGATACCTTGTGTGTGTATATGTTGATGAAGTGTGAAGTAAGTATGCTTATGAGAATGTGAATTAATAAAGTGATTTATTTAGCTATGTGAATGCAATACTTTAGTCAAAGCCGATTTCATTACTTGAAACTTACTAAGCTTTAAAATGCTTACCCCGTTGCTTTGGCTCTCTGTTTTATAGATATTGTTCGTTAGCTATCGGATTCGGGATCATCGAAGTCGAAGTCATCCACACTATCAAAGCTCTTTTGGTACTCTTTTAGTTGAACTCTGGATATGGCATGTATAGGACTACCCGTTTGTTGTGGGTCATGGACCCTTTGGACTTGTATAATTTTGGTTAGCCATGCGAAAATGGCTTATATATGTTTGAGTATAATGTTATAATCATTTAGTGTGAATATGCTTGACAAGGATTGGCCATGGGAATGGTTAATCACCATCATCATTTGTGCTACTCATGTTAAAAGGGCTAGTTGAATTATGGAAACTATGAAATAGGTAAAGTCTACCTTAAAGGCAGATGCTGACAGCAGCAGTGAGGTAGATTTGGGAAATCACTAAAAATAGTAGGAATGGAATTAAATAGTGAATAAATTATGTAAACGAACCCTGATGAATCTATTTTCATAGGAAAGTAACGAAATGATCATATGGACAGTATGTCAAGCGATATTCAGGTTCTTGTGAGACAGGGCCAGAACAGTTTCTGGATTCCCTGTTCCGACTTTGGAAATTCATTATAAATTAACCAGAGATAATTAGGTGTCATACCATATATGTATAGATTCCTCTCTGAGTCTAGTTTCCATAGAAACAAACGGCATCAGTATTGAAGCTCTGTGCAGGGAGATATCCAAGTCGTAATGCGCAAAGGTTAGTGTAGTCGATCCCTGTAACATGGGGGACTTTGACTAATAAACTGTACTAATTGGTCTGACCAACAATTCTAGAAAAAAATATGTAGATGGGCATATGAGTCTAGTTTCAGGGAAAAATCACGAAACTGATTTTCGAGTTGTGAAACTCAAGATATGATTTTTAAAGCGACTAGTATGAATTGGGTAGCGTCTGGGAAATATTTTTATAAGGGGTTTAAAGTCTGTTAACACCTCGTGTTCGACTCCGGTGTCGGTCTCGGGTTCAGGGTGTTACAGATCGAGCTTGCAAGGCTGAAGACCTACTTAAAGAAAAGAAAAAGGTAGAGGCTGAGACTAGAAATTGGAAGAAAAGACCGATGTGTAGTTCATTTTCACAGCAACCTAGAAAGTCAAGGAATATGAATCCTCGTTCCCAAGCTTCAGCTGGACAATCATATGGGAATTATAAGAAGCAAAATGTGGGTCCTAAATCTAAGAATACTTCTACAGCCAGTGTAGGGAACTCGAGATTTGTTAAACCCGAGTGCCAGCGATGTGGTAGAAATCATTTTGGTCCGTGCAGAGCAAATGAATGTTTTCGATGTGGTTCTCCGGATCATTTTATTAGAGACTGCCCAGAGAGAGCTGAGAAAGAAAAATTTCAGAATGTAAAAGCTAGTGGTGCAGACTCGAGGGGAAGGTATCCGAGAAAAGTTGGAAGTGAAACAAGCAATTAGAATGTAGTCAGGGATGCACCGGTTAGACCTGAAGGAAGGGCTCCGGCTAGAACTTATGCTATTAAAGCGCGTGAAGATGCTTCCTCACCTGATGTGATTACCGGTACATTTTCTCTCTATAATGTTAATGTTATTGCTTTGATTGATCCCGGTTCTACTCATTCATATGTGTGCATGAAATTGGTGTCTAGTATGAATATACCTGTTGAGAACACAGAATTTATGATTAGAGTGTCGAATCCGTTAGGCAAATGTGTGACTGTTGATAAAGTATGTAAGAAATGTCCTTTAATGATTCGGGATCATTACTTTCCGGCCGACTTGATGTTGTTGCCGTTTGATGAGTTTGATGTTATTTTGGGTATGGATTGGTTGACATTGCATGATGCTAAAATAAATTGCAAAGAAAAGGTTATAGAATTAAAGTGTGAAAATGGTGAAACTCTGCGGGTTGAATCAGATAAATCAGAGGCATTGCCTAGTGTGATTTCTTCAATGTCGGCTCAAAGATATCTGAGAAAGGGTTATGAAGCTTATTTGGCGTATGTAATTAATACAAAAGAAGTTGAAAAGAAAGTTGAATCAGTGCCGGTTGTGTGTGAATTTGCGGACGTATTTCCAGAAGAATTGCCGGGTTTGCCTCCAGTCAGGGAAGTAGAATTTGGTATTGATTTGATACCGGGAACAGCTCCGATTTCGATTGCTCCGTATAGAATGGAACCAGTAGAGTTGAAGGAATTAAAGTCGCAGTTGCAAGAGTTGACTGATAAAGGTTTTGTGAGACCGAGTTTTTCACCTTGGGGTGCTCCCGTGTTATTTGTGAAAAAGAAGGATGGTTCTATGAGGTTGTGTGTTGATTATCGGCAGTTAAACAAGGTGACAATCAAAAACAAGTATCCGTTGCCAAGAATTGATGATTTGTTTGATCAGCTAAAAGGAGCGACATGGTTTTCAAAGATTGACTTGAGATCTGGGTATTACCAACTGCGGGTAAAGGAGTCGGATGTGCCTAAAACTGCTTTTAGAACAAGGTACGGTCATTATGAATTTTTAGTTATGCCATTCGGGTTGACAAATGCTCCTGCTGTGTTTATGGATTTAATGAATCGCATATTTCGGCCATACTTGGACAGATTTGTTGTGGTGTTTATAGATGATATTTTAATTTATTCAGAAAATGAGACAGAGCATGCTGAGCATTTGAGGATAGTTTTGCAAACTTTGAGAGATAAGCAGCTGTATGCTAAGTTTAATAAAAGTGAATTTTGGCTTCGGGAAGTTGGATTGTTGGGTCATATTGTTTCAGGTGATGGTATACGGGTTGATCCTAGTAAATTTCAGCCATTGTTGATTGGAAACCACCAAAAAACGTAACTGAAGTTAGAAGTTTCTTGGGGCTAGCTGGGTATTATCGGCGGTTTGTAAATGGATTTTCTATAATTGCTGCTCCTATGACTAGACTACTCCGAAAGGATGTTAAATTTGAATGGACGGAAGAATGTCAACAGAGTTTTGAAGAATTGAAAAAGTTATTAGCTGAAGCACCAGTGTTGGTACAACCCGAATTAGGTAAAGAATTTGTGGTGTATAGTGATGCTTCTCTAAATGGTTTGGGGTGTGTACTCATGCAAGAAGGAAAAGTGGTGGCTTATGCTTCGAGGCAGTTAAAACCTCATGAGAGGAATTATCCTACTCACGATTTGGAATTGGCTGCAGTGGTGTTTGCTTTGAAGATTTGGCGACATTATTTGTATGGTGAAAAGTGCCGAGTATATACCGATCACAAAAGTCTTAAATACTTGATGTCACAAAAGACTTGAATTTGAGACAGCGAAGATGGTTGGAGTTATTGAAAGATTATGAGCTTGTTATTGATTATCATCCGGGAAAAGCGAATGTGGCTGCCGATGCTTTAAGTAGAAAGTTGTTGTTTGCTTTGAGAGTTATGAACACTCAGTTGAAAATGTCAGATGACGGTTCGATTCTAGCAGAGTTAAGAGCAAGACCGATGTTTTTACAAGAGATTTCTGAAACTCAGAAAAATGATCAAGATTTGCTAGCCAAAAGAAAACAGTGTGAAGCTGATACGGGATCAGATTTCAGAATTGGTTCTGATGGGTGCTTAATGTTTAAAGATCGGATTTGTGTACCGAAGAATGAGGAATTGATTCAAAAGATCCTACAGGAAGCACATAGTGGTTATTTCTCGATTCATCCGGGTAGTACGAAAATGTATAATGACTTGAAGAAAATGTATTGGTGGAATGGAATGAAAAGAGATATATCAGAGTTTGTGTCCAAATGCTTAATTTGTCAACAGGTGAAAGCTGAACACCAAGTACCTTCAGGATTACTCCAGCCTATTATGGTTCCTGAATGGAAATGGGATCGGATTACTATGGATTTTGTTTCAGGATTGCCATTGACTCCGGGAAAGAAAGATGCCATCTGGGTAATAGTTGACAGATTAACTAAGTCGGCTCATTTTATCCCGGTACGTACGGATTATTCTCTTAACAAGTTGGCTGAACTGTATATTAGAGAAATTGTTAGATTACACGGAATACCATTATCGATTATTTCAGATAGAGATCCAAGGTTTACCTCGCGGTTTTGGCAAAAGTTGCAAGACGCGTTAGGTACGAAGTTAAATTTCAGTACTGCTTTTCATCCACAAACTGATGGACAATCAGAAAGAATAATTCAGATTCTTGAAGATATTCTTAGATGTTGTGTATTGGAATTTCAAGGAAGTTGGGAAAGATACTTACTGTTGGTGGAATTTGCTTACAATAATAGTTATCAGACGAGCTTGAAAATGGCACCTTATGAAGCATTATATGGTCGTAAGTGTCGAACGCCATTGTATTGGACTGAACTCAAGGAAAATCAGATTTATGGAGTTGATCTAATAAAAGAAACTGAAGAAAAGTGAAGATAATTCGAGATTGTTTGAAAGCTGCTTCAGATAGACAGAAATCTTATGCAGACCTAAAGCGAAAGGACATTGAATTTCAAGTTGGTGATAAAGTATTTTAAAGGTGACTCCGTGGAAGAAAGTCCTTAGATTTGGACGGAAGGGCAAATTAAGTCCGCGTTTTGTTGGGCCGTATGAAGTAATTGAAAAAGTTGGACCGGTAGCATATCGGCTAGCATTACCACCTGAATTAGAGAAGATTCATGATGTGTTCCACGTATCTATGTTACGTCGGTATCATTCGGATCCTTCACATGTAGTTTCACCGACAGAAATTGAACTACAACCAGATATGACCTACGAAGAAGAACCGATTAAGATTTTAGCTCGAGAGGTCAAACAACTAAGGAATAAAAATGTTGCACTTGTGAAGGTGTTGTGGCAAAGGCATGGAGTAGAAGAAGCTACATGGGAATCCGAAGAAACTACGAGAAATCAATACCCACATCTGTTTACCGATAAGATTTTCGAGGACGAAAATCCTTAAAGGGGGGAGAGTTGTAATATCCCAAATTAGGCCCTAATCAGAATAGTAGTTTTGTGACCATAAATCCGAGATAGAAATAATTATTTTATAATTATTTTTAGGTTTATGATATGATTGCATGATTGTGTGAAAATTTCGTGATGAAATTCTATGCCTAAAGTGCTTAAATTGAAAGTAGGGACTAAATCGAATAAGTTGCAAAACTTGCATTCTAGAAGTTTTTAGTATGAAATTGTTTTGGAATATTAATGAGGAGGTCTTAAATAGAAATTTGACCAATTTTAAGTTCATGGACAAAATTAGGACATGGAAGGAATTTTTGGAAAGTTTAGTAGTAAGGGTATTTTGGTCATTTAGTTATTAAAATGAATTAAAAACAAAATTAAAAGCCAATTTTTGTCCATCTTCTTCATTAGGCCGAAATTTCAAGGGTTCTCCATAGCTAGGGTTTGTTTCAAGGTTCCAAGCTCCATAATCAAGAAAGACGTGGAATCGACCTCAATCGAGGAAAAGAAAAGATTGTGGACTAAATTGCAAATCTTTGTATTTTGGTACCAAGGTAAGTTCATGTGTAAATAATGTATCATAATGGTTATTTTAAGTTATTGATTTTAATTATATGTTATGCTGAATTTTATTATGAAATGTATGCTTTGTGGTTAATTTCAAATAATATGTAAATTATGTGAACTACTTGTTAAATATAATTGTTACCGAGTATTGATTTCGGCATTCTACGGAAGACGGCAAGGATAAGTGTTCGAGGAAAAATCCTGTTTGAACCTTAGGAATAGATTAGGATACAAGTGACATGTCACTAGGATGATTGAGCATCCGAACTCGTTGAGTTGAGTCCGAGTTCATGAGATGTAACTAGGCATCCGAACTCGTTGAGTTGAGTCCGAGTTCACTTATGGATGCGAACGCCTGAGCTCGTTGAGTTGAGTCCGAGTTCGCTTATGGGCGGGTTACATGATTGCTTGATTGCATATATGGCACTTATGTGCAAGTTATCCATGTATCCGAATTATATTCCGATGTGTTCAACGGGTAAAGTTCTACTCAATGGAGGAATATTTGAGATGTAAAGAGAAGTATTGGTGAGTGATGTGAAATGGTTATTTTGGACAGGTATGTATTTAACCCTCGGGTTGAGTATTGATACAACCACGATAAGGTAATAAGATGATGAAAAATGATTAAAAATGTGATATGTGTTTTAGTGATACATGCTAATGTTGATTGGTATGACTGTTTGTTATGTTACTTATTATTTGCATATGAACTTACTAAGCATTTATGCTTACTCCCTCCTTCTTACTCATTGTAGTTTTGGACAAGCCAGCTCAGGAGTCGGGATTGGTCGAAGGCTCAGTCACACTATCCGGAAGACTTTTGGTAATGGCTTGTAAATTTAAGTATGGCATGTATAGCAATATATTTTTTTGTGTAAATGATCTTATGGTATGGTGATGGAATGGTTGAGGAAATGCTTGATAATGATAAATTATGAAAATATTTAGTTTAGATTATATTTGATGTTAAGGAAAATTATTAAGATACTTAGTGCATAAAAACTCATAAAAGGGATGAAATTTGCCATAAACAGAATACTGCAGCAACACTGATGCGAGTGTAAAAATTTACTAAAAATCATAGAAATTGAACTTGGTGATTGAATACATATCAAATTGAAGCTGATTATGTCTAGTTTCACATGAAACAAATGAAACAGGTAAAGGAATTATATGTTACAAGATATTTGAATTTTAGTGAAACAGGGTCATAGCAGTTTCTGAATCCCCTGTTCCAACTTTAGAAATTCACCATAAATTGTAAAGATATAATTAGGTAGTGTATTTTATATTCTCAGAATCCTTATTTAGTCTAGTTTCATTAGAAACAAACCTCATAGTCATATCAATTTTTTACAGAGAGAAATGTGGTTCGTAGTAAATAGAGGCCAGACCAGTCAAGTCCTGAAACAGGGGTAACTTTAACTAATAAACTGTACTAATTGGCCCAACCAAAAATTCTAGAAAAAAATTAGTAGATAGGTACATGAGTCTAGATCTAGGGAAAATTTACAGATCTTTATTTTGAGTTTCGTAACTCGAGATATGATTTTTCTTGTGACTGTGATGCAAGTAGCTTAAAAGCTGTGAATGTAGAAATAAATAATCCAAAGTTCTAAATATGATAAATTAAGCTTAGTAACACCTCATACTCGACTCCGGCGACGGTCTCGGGCGTGGGGGCGTTACAATGTGTCTATGTTGCGCCGATGATAGTCTGATCCTTCGCATGTGATTACATTGACACAGGTTGAGATTTGATCGGATATGACTTATGGCGAAGAGCCAGTTAATATTTTGGCTCGAGAAGTCAAATAGTTGAGAAACAAAAATATTGCCCTTGTGAAAGCATTATGGCAAAGACATGGGGTTGAAGAGGCTACATGGGAGACCGAGGAAAACATGAGAAATCAATACCCAAACCTTTTCATCGGTAAGTCATGGATTATTAATTAGAGGTCTTTAAATAGAAATTTTCCCAATTTCTATTTTTATGCACCAAAATGGACATAGTTAGGAAAATTTGAAAGAAAGGCACAAAAGGGCATTTTGGTCATTTGGTTACTAAAAGAATAAAAAGGGAAAAATGAAGCAAAATTTGCTCATCTTCTTCAAGTGTGTGCCGAAAATTAGAAGAGCCATAGCTAGGGTTTTTCTTCAACTTTCAAGCTTGATTGTAAGTGCACCCTAGCCCCATTTTTAATATTCTTTACGTTTTTGAGATCCTTGAAGCATGATCTACCTAATTCTACCTTATTTTGAGTTAGCGTTCGTTTTTTAAAATTGACCCATGTGTGACATGCATATATTTTGATGTTTAATGGAGGAATATGAAATTTTGATGTATGATAAACCTCTTTTACTAAGTGGTTTTTCATGAAAACACTTAAAAAGTACTTATTTGTAAAGTTTGTAAAAAGAGTAGTAAGATGTATGATTTGATGAGAAATGTGGGCTGTTATGAGCATGTTATAAGTTCGGCTAGGCTCGTAACAAAGAAAATGAGTACATTTCATTTTACGAGCCTAGGGATTAATTTATAAATTTATAAAAGTTTAGGGCAAAATTATAATTTTTCCAAAGTATGATTTATGGACTGTTTTTCAACAATGTGATAATTAAATAAGTGAAATTTGCTATTATAGATCAAGAAAAATGGAGTCCGGACCTAAACCAAGGAAAGAACAAGGTTGTGGACTAAATCAGATGATTAGCCATATTTTGGTACCGAGGTAAGTTCATGTGTAAATAATGCAATTTTATATCATGTTCTAATGTTTTTTTAATGTATGAGTCTCTATGTTTAATTGTTATGACGAGTGTATGAGCGACGTTATAGTCTATGAGAATGATATTATGAACGAGTTCGATGAATATGTGACATCGAGAAAATCTCGTTTAAACCTTAGGAATAGATTAGGATACGAGTGACATGTCACTAGAAACTATGTGATTATGAGCTCATGAGATTATGTGTATACGTGACTATGTGAATATAGGTGCTAGTCATGTATGTCCTACCGGTGGCTGGGTAGCCCAGCATGTGTTGCGGGTACCTGTCAGCTTGTCTGAGCAGCCCGTGTAGTTACGTCTTGACTGTAAGCTTGTGTGAGCTTGCCTGTGATTAGCTTGAGAGTGAGCAATGTGTGATATGTGATATGAGGTAGCATGTGGCTACATATGAAGCACTTTGTGCAATTTTTCGTGTATCCAATAGTATGCCAAGTGTTCAACGGGTAAATCAATGAGATATACAACAAGTAAGTCAATGATGAGGAAATATGAGAATGTGTTACGAGTTGGTACAGGTATGTACGAAAAACTCATATGAATGAGCTCGGTAAGTGATGAACTTTTGGTAAGATTGAGAATGAGTAAGTTATGCCTATGTAACTATGATGACATATATGTAAATTATGTTATGTTAATTGTATAATATTCACGCTTATGTTGCTATTTATTTGCATGTGAACTTAATAAGCTTTATGCTTACTCCCCTCTCTTTTTCCATTTTCTTATAGTATCGCCAAGCTAGCTCGGGGATCGGAGGACGTCGGAGCTCGATTCACACTATCAACTAATCTTTTGGGTATAGTGAATTCAAGTATTCCGGGTATGGCATGTTTAGGGACTTGGTCTTTTTGTTATATGTCATATTTGTGTAGCCAAATGTGTTGACTTATAATGATTTGATGATTCATTTTATATATGGCCATGAGATATGGCTCATATTAATTATGGGGATGTAATCCTATTCATATATGCATGCATTATGGTCACTCATGATGTGGTTAAATGCATTTGGCATGGATGAATTTGTGAATATGATCATGGATGTTTGATGATGGGATTGTAGGTAAATGGCATAATAACAACTAAGGCATTAATGTATAAAATGGAAGTAAATTGATGTTACATATTGCATGTGATTTGGTAAACTTGGTCAAAATAAAATATGGAGTCTTAAGCTAGCATAAATTGATAAGAAGTTAATATGCATGAGCCATGTTTATGAATGTGTAAGTGCTCATTTATGCCATGTAGGATGTCATTGAGATGTTTAAGTGTGCATGTGTTATTGAGGGTGACAAAAGGCTTAGAAAATAGCCTCAAAATTGTCCACACAGGTAGGAACATGGGCATGTGTCTAAACTGTGTGTGACACACGATCTGCCCTATGGGCATGTGATTCGGCCATGTGTCCCCTACACCTTAATTAGGTAAAATAGATTGTCCAGCAGTAAACACGTGGGCAGAGACATGACCATGTGACTCAACCGCGTGAAGGACACGACCTCAGGACATGGGCGTGTGCCCAGGCCGTGTGAAGTCTGCACCTGTTTTTTTGGAATTTAATTTGCCACACAGGCTAAGCACACGGGCGTATGACTTGGCTGTGTAACCGTAATTGTGTTGATGATGTCATAAATAGAGAGTTACACGAGCTGAAGACACAAGGGTGTCTCAACTTATATAACCATTAATAGAACTCACAACGTAAACAATACACACATATATAGATACACAACCAAACCAACAATTTAAGCCAACATTCATGGCTATAGACAAGACCAAACTTTAAACATTTACAAGCCAATTCTAATGGCTAAATTCATCATCCAAAGTGACCTAAGTTCCTATACATGCCATATATTCCAAAAACATAGATTCAAAAGTACCAAAACAATAGCTTGACAGTGTGATGAAGTCTCTGACGATCCCCGAATCCGAGCTAGCTTTGAAATCACTAAAAGCATGAAAAAATAAATAGAGTAAGCTTTATAGCTTAGTAAGTTCATATGAATAATAAGTATAATTTCCAACTCATTCACAATTTAAAGAACATAAGTAATACATTCAATTCAGCAATTTGCACATTGCCATAATTATTGGTATCATGTATAAATTCATCAACTTTTACTTACTTTACATATAAATTTATCAATTATCAGTTACTTACCAAACTTATCACGAGTATATGAACTGATCCGTATCATTGTTTACATCCTTGTACCATCATCTGTTTCCCATTGAACCATTCAAAATAATATCGGATACTCGGGAATCTCGCACCAAAGTGCCACATACATAGCCAATGCTATCTCAATCTCGTATCACATATATGCTCACTCTCGAGCTATCAACGGGCCTACTCACACAAGCTGTCACTCAAGATGTAGCTACACAGTACTACTCACAAAATCTGTCAAGTAACCGCAACACATGCCGGTATACTCAGCCACCAATAGGACGTACAGGACTAGCACCCAAATCACATAATCACAATAACCTCTAATGACATGTCACTAGTAACCTATCTATTCCTAAGGTTTGACTGGGATTCTCACTGTGCCAATGCTTTGTCGATAGGTTCTGTAACACCCCTATCTCGTAACCGTCGCCAGAATAGGTAAGGGGCATTACCGGACTTGTAACTCATGTCAGAACAGTAAAATTTTGAACTTTTTCTTGAAATAAAGATCGTTTGTTTAAATAAGTACTAAGCACAACCAGAGGTAAAATTTAAACTTCACTAAGTAAACATTCAAAAGATGCCATTTTCGCATGGCTTATATACATTAACCAAAGATATTCTTCCGCCGCTAGTCTATTCTATACATGCCATAAGATAATCCAAAACGTAGCAGTACCAAACAATGGATAGTGATAGTGTGACTAGTTGCTGATGATCCCCGAGCCTGTAGCTTCCAAATGAGATCTATAAAACAAAGGAAACAGAGTAAACGGAGTAAGCATTACAATGCTTAGTAAGTTTTAAGCAGTGCCAACAGATAACAATCAACTTATAACATAGTTGTTCGTATATTTTATTTCACTCTTCCTTCGGGCATACCATCCCTTTTCCGAATATGCACATCTCATCATATACAATAGGCAGATAAACTTTCATATAAAAGTGAGCTCATGTGACATAGATATGTCGTATGATTTCACATAACCTCTCACACTGATCCGATGTCACATAATCATAGGAATAGTCTCATAGATTGCTCTCGTATGCATCACATAACTACCTTATGATTTAGTGCAAATCAAGCTCACATATAAACTTGGAGTACATACCTGTTTAACCTTTCGCATTGAATATATTTATAAGCAATTCTTATTACGAAGTCTTACCCTAACATAATCTCCACACGAAGTTATCGGGTCTTACCCGGACAAAATCCCCACACGTAGTCATCGGGTCTTTAGAGCTCGGATATAGTACGAGCACGAAGCTTACGAACATTAATCAGTGATAATATTCTCGCATAAAGCCTGCGGGGTTTTAACCCGGATATAGTGCTGACACAAATGCCCTTCGGGACTTATCACATTTATACACTTTCACATCCATCACGTTGGCCACTCGGCCCTGTCACATATATACACTTTCACATTCAACACATCGGCCATTAGGCCTTATCACATATATACACTTTCACATTCATCACATCGGCCATTAGGCCTTATCACATATATACACTTTCACATTCATCACATCGGCCATTAGGCCTTATCACATATATACACTTTCACATTCATCACATCGGCCATTAGGCCTTATCACATATATACACTTTCACATTCATCACATCGGCCATTAGGCCTTATCACATATATACACTTTCACATTCATCACATTGGCCATTAGGCCTTATCACATATATATACACTTTCACATTCATCACATCGGCCATTAGGCCTTATCACATATATACACTTTCACATTACCAACCCTTTTATTCATACACAAAGATCAACTTAGCCAAAGGCCGGTAGCTCATTTATCAACTTAGTGAATACTTATTTGTAAGGGCTCAACTAATTCAAAGCACATACGAAACATACCTCAATGTTGGGATGTTTCAAGCGTATTAACTGAAATTTTTACAGCAAGATCATTCATTCCCAAATCACATACCTTCGGAATTTAACCGGATATAGTTACTCGTTCAAATGCCTTCGGGACATAGCCCGATTATAGTAACTCGCACAAATGCCTTCGGGACTTAACCCAGATTTAGTAACTCGCACAAATGCCTTCGGGCTTCGCCCGGAATTAGTATCTCGCACAAATGCCTTCGGATCTTAGTCCGGATATGGTCACTTAGCACAAAGCCTTCGGGACTTAGCCCGGACATCATTCAAATAACCATGCACATTTAACAATAAATCATGGCACATTCGTATTTCATTTTCGTTAGCAAAACTCAAACACAAGACACTTATCATTCTTGCAATTTCGGCTCAATAGCCACACACAAAGAGCATGATTTTAATTTGCTTAAAACATGATCTAATCAAATCATAATTTAAGCTCTATTACTCAAGAACTTACAATATCACGATTTAGAATTCAAGTATGGGTTTAATCAATAGCTTGTGAGCAACTAAAACAAGTTTATCAAGGTTCACAACATAATCTCAAATTCAGCACAAGCTGTTTTTCCTGAGCAATAGTCACTAAATTATTTATAACTGGAGCTACAAAACTCCAAATCACTTTCCGTTAATTTTTCCTGAATATAGACTTGTATATCTTCCACCCATAAAATTTCCAGAATTTTAGGTTTGGCCAATCAATACCAGATTTTTCTTAAAGTTTCCCCTGTTTCACTATTTGACTAATCTGACCACTCTTCACTACGAATCAAATTTCTCATTCTACAGAATTCAAAATGTGTTGTATTTGATTTCATTTGAAACTAGACTCATTAAGGAGTCTAAGCATATAAATTTTATCTTATAACCATTTTTGTACAATTTATAATGATTTTCTAAAAACAGAACAGGGGATTTCGGAGTCATTCTGACACCGTCTCACACAACTTTAAATATCTCATTATTGGAAATTCCTTTGCTTACACGGTTTCTTTTATAAGAAACTAGACTCATTAAGCTTTAATTTCATGTCTCATTCAGCCTCTAATTCAAGTCCATAAATTTATGGTGATTTTCTAAAGTCACCTTACTGCTGCTGTCCGAAGCAGACTATTTCAAATTACCCTTAAATTCCCAAGCTCAAACACTTAAGAACTTACCATTTGAGCTTAGAACATATCATGGCCACATCATATTTTATTAAATCAACTCATCATGTCCTATTATAATTGAATTTACTCAACGTTTAAACACTTAAAACTTACCTCGGATGTGGTCGAATAATTTCGGCGGCTATTCGATCACTTCTTCCCTTCCCTTATCCAACTTTGGTCCTCTAAGCTCTGGAGCTTAATTTAACAAATAAATTGATTTAATCATTTGAGCATCAAAAGAGGAACTCAAGGTATTTAGCCCATATATACATACATTAGACATTAAAGCCACATACATATGAAATCATAAATCAATTCAACATATTAGCCCGCACTCTCTTTTAGCCGATTGTCTAAGCCAAGATAAAAGCATCAATATGCTTGCCTCTAGCCGAATACATGCAACATCAAGAAAGAATGATGCATCCATGGCCGAGTGTCATATTCATAACTTTACAAAAACATTTGCCATGAGCTAGCTTCTATACTTGGTGGTCACTCCAAATATACAAAGATTTTCAATGATAGAGCATTAACATACCTTAATACATCAAAATAATTAAATTCTTCCCATGGCACACTAAAACCGAATATGTCTTATTCAAATATAAATTCTCATATTTCATTTATTTAACCATTTAACCCTCCTATCAAATAATTTTCACAAACTAATCTTAAACTCAAAATCACATAAAATCGTAACACAAAAGGCATTCATCTAACACTTGATTTCCAAATTCTAACATCAAACTCAAATTTCTTAGCTCATCAACTCATGGCCGAACATCAATTATTCACCAAAACAAAAATTAACTCATGGGTTTTAGAGAAAATTAAGTAAGGAATTCAATGATACTAAAAATTAACAAAAACAACCTGAATTTCACCTTGAATTTTTGCTTCCAAATGGCCGAAACTTCAAAGCCACAAATTTTATTTTCTTTCTCCTTTGTTCAGCCTCCAAGATGAACTACATGCATGTTCTTTTTTTTTTTATGCCCCATACCGTCCATATCAATTGTCTAAGGTTAAATATCATCACAAATACTCCAACTTACAAAACAACTTCAATTCGGCCTTGAAGATACAAACATGCATGGCTTTCCATTTTATGTTTTATAATACTTATAAAAATAATTATCTCACAAATAACTTTAAAATAAACATATAAAGACATCATGCATTAAGCCATTACCATCCATATATTTATTAATGATATAATTGCCATTCAAAACCTCAACATTCTAAAGACATAACACTTTAACATTTTCATGATAGCATGCTTATTAATCAATTGATGCATTTTAATCCTTTTTAATGACATAAAGAAAGAAAGAAAAATATTTACCAAGAGTTTCAAACTACTTGGCCGAATATCAACCCTCCAAACAACCAAAAAATTTAACTCATGGAATGGATAGAATTTGAACAAATCACCAAAATTATACATAAATTTTCAAGAATTTCAAAGTACTTACCTCTTTCTAAATATTCTCCAAGCCGAAATCAAACAAAGAAATTTTTTTCTTCTTTCTATTCTCAAGTTACGGCAATGGGGGGGGAAACATGGATGAGACAACTTTGTTCTCATCACCCTCCCTTTTCATTTCTTTATTACTAACCCTTTATTATATTCTTTCTCCCATAACACACTAACACAACATGTTTCCAACATGTTTCACCCCATAACATTTTGTCCACTCTCATGCTCATGGCCGGCCACTACATATTAGGGGGGGAAATTGACATGCAAGTCCACCCTTTTTATTTCATGCACTAATAGATCCTTATGTTTTGATCTATCACATTTCAAAAGTGTCACACATAAGTCCTATTGACTAAATTCACATGCAATTTACTAAATCAAAGATTAAAACTTTCACACATTCGTATTCACATATAATAGTCATAAAATATGACGGCTAATTATTTTTATGACTCGATTTTGTGGTCCCGAAACCATTTTCCGACTAGGGTCACTTTAGGGGTGTCACAGGTTCTACAGTGTCGTAATATCACAATTATAATATTTAAGCACATAAACACATATAACATTAAGCTTATTAATCATACAAACTTACTTCGGATGTAAAAACGACGAATTAAGTTGATTAATCCAAAACTTTGTTCTGTCCCCGATCTAAATCTGTATTTTGCCTTTCTTGATCTATATAATATCAAATTTAGCTTATTTAATTACCTCTGTATTCAATTTAATCCAAAACACTCATTAAAGCACATTTACACATTTGCCCTTAGTATTTCACAACTTTTACAATTTAGTCCTTATTTTATAAAATCACAAATTCATGAAATTTGATACCAATCCATGCTAGTCGAATATTCATAGTACACATATCAGCCCATATTTTTTTTCATTTATTTCACAATTACACACAAAGTTTCCACATTTCACAATTTAATCCCTAATTTGCATTTTCACTAAAAATCACATAACAAAACTTATATAACTATCATCAAACATTCATAATCTATCATCAATCATTAAAATATATGCTTATTCATCAATGGAAACATCCTAAATCTTTATCAGTTTTGCAAAATAGTCCTTAGGCTAGCTAGAGTAAGCTGCAACGATCTCAAAAACGTAGAAATCATTAAAAATGGGATGAAAACCATACTTAAATAGAGACTCTCAGGTTGCCGAATGTTCAAGCTTTATCCATGGCTTTCTCTTCTTCTAAGAATCAGTTGAAGACATTAAAGATGATGGCCTTTTAATTGGTTTTACTTATTTTATCCTTTAATTACAAATTTCCAAAATTAACCTTTTAAATCAACTAAATTTCAATAATACCAAACCAATATCTTCCACTAACTAAATAATGGATTAATTACCACTTAAGGACCTTTAGTTTAATATTCCATAGCTAATAGATACCTTTAACTATTAGAATACAAGTTTTATGCTTTACGCGATTTAGTCTTTTTTTATCAAATTAAGCATTCAAATGATAAAATTTCTTAACAAAACTTCCACACAATCATATTATCATGCTGTAGACCTTAATTTAATAATAAAATAAACATTTCAACTTTGGATTTGTGGTCTCAAAACCACTATTCTGATTTGACTAAAAACGGTCTATTACAACTCTTCCCCTAGAGATTTCCGTCCCCAAAAATCTTACCAAAAAAAGGTTAGGGTATTGTTTTCTCATAGCTTTCTCAGGCTCCCATGTGGCTTCTTCGACACCGTGTCGTTGCCAAAGTACTTTCACTAAAGCTATGCTTTTATTTCTCAATTGTTTAACCTCTCGAGCTAAAATTTTGATTGGTTCTTTATTGTTGTCATGTCGGGTTGAATTTCAATATTTGCCGGAGAAATTACATATGATGGATCTGATCTATATCAACGCAATATCGACATATGAAATACATTGTGAATCTTCTCTAACTCTGAAAGTAAAGCTAGCCGATATGCTATTGGCCCTATTCTCTCTATGATTTTATACGACCCGATGAATCGCTGACTTAGATTGCCTTTCTGACCAAATCAAAAAATTTTCTTCCACAGAGATACTTTCAAGAATACTTTTCTGAAATCAATGTCTTTTCATTTCAAATCCACGTACGATTTTGTCGATCTGAAGCTGCTTTCAAACTGTCATGAATTACCTTCACTTTATCTTCAGTCTCAGGAATTAAATCAACCCCGTGAATCTTTTTCTCACTCAGTTCGGTCCAATACAACGGAGTTCAGCATTTGTGACCATAGAAAGCTTCATACGGTGCCATCTTTATACTCGATTGAAAGCTATTATTATATACGAATTCGACCAATGACAAATGTTTCTCCCAATTACCTTCAAATTCTAAGACACAACAATGAAGCATATCTTTGAGAATTTGTATCACTCTCTTAGACTGACCGTCGGTTTGTAGATGAAATACGGTACTAAAGTTTAACTTTGTATCCAAAACTTCTTACACTTTCTTCCAAAATTGCAACCTAAATCTCGGATCTCTACCCGATGTAATTGAAGTTAGCACCCCGTGCAATCTAACTATCTCAAAAATATACAACTCAACCAATTTATCAAGTGAGTAATCTGTACGTACCAGAATGAAATGTGTTTATTTCATTAGTTGATCAACAGCAACCCAAATAGCATCTTTCTTTTTAGGAGACAGGGGGAAACTCGATACAAAATCCATCGTAACTTTATCTCATTTCCATTCTGGTATCATCACCAATTGTAGCTAAGTGCCTAATGTGTCAGCAGGTGACAGTAGAACACCAGTTTCCTTCCGTCTTGTTACAACCAATTAACATACCCTAGTGGAAGTGGGAACGAGTAACAATGGACTTTGTTAGTGGGCTACCCTTAACACCAATTAAGAAATATTTAATTTGGATGATAGTAGATCGATTAACTAAGTCAGCTCATTTCTTACTTGTCCATACAAATTATTTGTTACAAAAGCTGGCTAAGTTATATATTTTAGAGATTGTAAGATTGCAATAGGTACTCATATAAATTATTTTAGATCGAGACCTCCGTTTTACATCTAAATTCTTGGAAAAGCTACATAAGGAACTGGGTGTTTGTAACAATTCGTTTTTCAGTGGTGTCGAAAATAGTGATTTTGGGGCCACCAAATTTGACGAGTAAGTTTGTAAATATTGTTATTTAAAATTTTTGAGTCAAATTTGGTTTTAAAAAAGTTTTCGATTTGATAATTTATATTATATAAGTGATTTATTAAGTTCAAGTGGTAAGACGCTAAGGTCAAGTAGTTTTAAAAAAATGAGGTATCGGGACCTCGTTTTTATAAACTGAGTCATAAATATTTTTATAAATATTTACAAAGTGTCATTAAGGTTGTATTAAAGTTTTGTTGAAAAATTTTAATGTTTCGATAGTTAATTAAGTAAAAAGGACTAAGGACTAAATCGTAAAAAGTGTAAAATGTGATCACTATTTGATTAGAGTGATTAAATGGTTTATTAAATAAAGGTAAGTGGACTTGAGTGGTAAATATAACATTTTTAAAAGGTGTTGAACGGGTAGTGGGGCTATTTAATTAAAAAAATGATGTTTATTAATTTATAAAAACATTATATTATGTCATAATGTTAATAAAATAAGAAAAAGAAATTAAAAGATGACTCATTCATCTTCTTCACCATTGTTAGCCAAAACAAAAATGGGGAGAAGCTCCAAGCTTCGGCCAAGCTTCAATGGGTGCATGTGAGTCCATTTCTCACTCGTTTCTTTTAATTTTTAGCTTTTTGAGATCATTGCAACTAGATCTAGCTAGCTCATACCTTCGATTTTGAAATTGTTAAAAATATTAAATGTTTTCATTGATAAATATATGTTATTTATAATTATTAAATGATGAATTTGAAGTATTAGTTGTTATTTATAAGTATTTTATTAAGTAATTTTGATGAATTTATCGATTAGGGACTAAATAGTTGAAATAGTAAAAATAAAAAGATTTGATATGAAATTATTGTAATCATGGGCTATTTTGTGTGCCATGAATATTCAGCTGATGTAAATTGGCATTAAAAATGGTTAATTTGCATGTTTTAGGCCTAGGGACTAAATTGAATAAAAGTAAAATGTTAGGGGCAATTTTGTAAAAATTTTAGAAGTGACTAAATTGCATAAAAGGAATTTTTTTACTGTCTAAATTAATAGATTGAATGGAATTATTAATTTAGATCAAAATCGAGCGAAAAATCGAGGAGAATGAAAAACTACCAAAATGCCCACGTACTTTGTCATTTCTACAATTTAGCTCGGTAAGTTTGTTCGGTTTAATTTTAGTTTATATTTAAGTGAAATATATGGACCTAATTGCATAATATCAAATTATAATGAATTGATATTACGTTGATCATTGATTAAGAAACTTGGAGCCGTTACTGCAAATTAGCTTTGTAAGTTCATTAATATGAACTCAATTATATTTCTAAGTATTTATGAATACTAAAGTTTAAATGATGTAAAATTATTGATATTAAATTTATTTATTGATAGAACAAGAATTGTAAAAAGTTACAAAAATGATAATTTTTTATATCAATGGAGACAGGTTGCATTTGCACGTAAGACCATTGCAAGGCTATGGCAATTATTCAAACGTAAGACCATGGTTTGACCATGGCAGTGTTTATATGTAAGACCATAGCTTGGCAATGGCACTCTGATGACAATACCAAAACTGGGTTTTTAACACCCCTTACCCGTATTCGACACTGGAACAGGGTACTAGGCATTATCGGACTTACCACACAATCAATCATACAAATTCGAGTCATAAATTTGCGTCCAAATTAAAACCATTCACATTCAATCATAAAGTCCCTAGCATGAGCCTACGAGGCCCGAAACATGCTTTGGAAATGGTCTGAGACTAAACCAAGTACTGTAACACCCTGAACTTTGGGGGTTAAAAGTTTTAGAGTTCAGTTGTTAGGGTCACAGGGAAGGGTGCACTTATGTGTTTAGTAGCGCAAGCTAGAGATAGAATGGGCCTCCTGGTCTAGTGGGTGAGTGCGTGTTAGTTTATCCCTAGGTCCCTGGTTCGATTCCTTGTGAGTACTTTTGAAGAAATATTGTTATTAATGTTTTGTGTAGTTATTATTTTACATTATTATTATTTTCTTTTCTTTTAGTTTATTTTATTAGAAGTTTCATGTTCTTTTCTTTTTCCTTCCTCTGTTCTTCGTTTTTTTTCTTCCTCTGTTTTCTAATCTTTCTCAAACGGGTTATTTACAGATTCTAGATTTTCGCTCCTCTATCATCTTCTTCGATCGCAAACAGGTGTGGGATTCGAACCTTGTCTACAGTTTCCTTTTCTGTTTATCTTGTTTTGCAAACATCTGCTTTTAGCTTTAGTTGATGGGATGTTAAACTTTTGGTTTTGAGGTTATAGACGTTGGGAATGTGGGAAAACTTAGCTTTCTGAGGTACTTTTAATAGGTCAATGGTTGGGGATAGCTTTGGTGGTTAACGTGATGGTTTGGGGGCTATTTTGGGGTGGTTTCGTGACCTCTTTGACAGCTGCACGGGCATGTGCCGTGGCACACGATCGTGTGGATTTGGGAATTAGGGTTCCGGGCCAAATTTGGTGCCACATGGCCTAGCCACACGGCCATATGGTCAACTTGGGGACTTTTTTGTTTCTCACACGGTCGTGTCCCTTGGTCCACACGGGTGTGTGAGTTTGGGGATTAGGGTTTTAGAGATTTGAGTCACATGGCTAGGCTACACGACCATGTGATTGATTTGGGGTTAGGGATTCCACACGGCCGTGTCTTCCCTGCACCTTATTTTAGTAATTTTGGATAGTGAGTTACACGGACTGTCCATACGGCCGTGTGCTACCCTTCATACGGGCGTTTGGACCCCCACACGGCCTGGGTTGCTCCACACAGTTGGAGCACACGGGCGTGTGGCCCTATCTCACCAAATATTGTTGTTAGGTCAAAGTTACTAGTAATTGCTGCTCTATATGATCTAACCCTTGGATAAGCTCTAGTGAGGGTATGTACGGCTCTAATTTGAGTTTGAATAATGTGCTCTTTGTGATTGGGTAGGTGACATGTTTGATCCTGAACCAATTAACTGGGTGTGTGTGTGCAACTGGTTCTGTCTGATTGATTGGATGTGAAAATCTGCTTCTGATTAATTATTTGAGAATGGTATTTTGGTTGTGTACATTTGACTGCATACATACATATATATATGCATAAACTATTTTGGGCAGGATTGTGAAGAGAAGGGAGTCTGATCTGAACTGGCAGTTGCTCTGCTGGTTATTACTGATAGCCCTTAATATCTAGAGGGTCGTGGGCGGTCCCAATACCCTGAGGGTCATGGACATTACTGATAACAGTATAACAGATTACCGCCTTGCACTGTATCGTATGTACGTTAGATACATTACGTACCACTATCTAGTTTGGCAGTCTATATTGCATGTTTGTACCACGGTTTACCGCATTGCACAGTAAAGCTTATACGCTAGCTTTGCTGCATAATATATCTGATCTGGCAGTTCATACTGCAGGTCTGTACCACGGTCTTCCACATGGCACTGTACAGCTTACTGATAGCCCCTAATATCTAGAGGGTCGTGGGCAGTCCCAAATCCCTGAGGGTCGAGGACAATGTTGATGTCTATCATTGCCGGGCAACCCAAGATGACATCATATGGAGTGTAGGGTTGGATGGATGGGTTGATTATATCCCCACATGGAGTGATTGGTGGGATGAGCGTACAGCTTTATTGAGCTGTGATGGGGGACGGAGAGGTGTGTTGGCTGGATGGTGGGTTTCTTTAGCTCAACTACACTCATATGCATTTTATCGACTGTTTGAGAATGCGACTGACTGTTATACTATTTGACCCAAAAGCGTGTCTGACACTGTGTACTCTGGTTGTGACTGTCTGACTGAACCGTTATAGCGACTGTGTGATTGAGTGTGTTTTAATATGTATTAAATACTGTTATCTGCCGGTACGTCTGTTTAAAACGTACCAACTAGTTCCGTGTAGTACTATAAGTATGTTCCGCTTCTGAATTGCTTCCAGGTTTTCTATACCTGTTTCTGTAGTTAGGTAGTTGATTTCACACTGAGCTCGAATAGCTTACCCTCTCTTCTGTTTTCCCTTTCAGGTACATTTCAAATTCTGGATGCTAGATTCAAGACGTAGAGGTTTCAGACAGTTTTGGAGGAAACAAGCTATAAGTTTTATTTCAATTTTTGAATTGCTATTCAGTTTAGTTGAACAGTAAAGTTTTATAATACTGTGGTGCAACTTTGTTTCGAGTTTTCATTCATACATTTTATACTGTTAAACTTACTGATGGAATTTAAATGATTAAACGTTTTTAATGATGGAATTTAAATGATTAAATGTTTTAGACCTGCTTGGGGTAAACGATTTCGGAAATAAAATTTTGAATGCCTTATTTGTAACATTTTCTCACATCACTTCGGTGATCAATGTAGCATCCGGATTCGGTTTGGACTTCTAGGCCGGGTTTGGGGTGTTATAAGTACTTAGGAAATTTTTACAAAACTTAGAAATTTTTTTCCCTAAACAGGGGTCACACGACCGTGTAGTTTGGGACATGCCCGTGTGGGCAGGCCGTGTGGCTACACACGCCCGTGTCTCAACCCCTTGTAACTTATTGACTTGTAAGCCATGAACAAATTGTGGTCACATGGCCAAGTCACACGCCCGTGTGCTAGGCCGTGTGGAAAATTAATTTTCATAAATTAGGTGCAGACTTCACTTGCCCAGGACACATTCCCGTGCCTGAGGCCGAGTCATCCACACGGCTGAGACACACGCCCGTGTCTCTACCCGTGTGCTCAATTCTGAGCATTTTGTTTCTCAAAATTAAGGTGCAGAAGACACACGGTCGAATCACAAGCCCATGGGGCAGACTGTGTGTCACACACGGCCTAGACACACTCCCGTGTGTCTACCCATGTGGACAAAATAAAGGCTATTTACCAAGCCATTTGCCACCCTTATTCACGCATACGCTTACACCAATTCAAGGGCACAAAACATGGCATACTTAGGCAACCAAACATCTACAATCATGGCTAAATCATATCAATACAATACCATCCACTATAATACTCCATCATACACCAAGCATACCATGACCATAACACCTAAGACATTGGCACATGTACATAAATAAATGGGCTTACAACTATTTTAGCCAAAATAAGCCAATTACATGGCTAAGTACCAAATCAATTTAAAAAAATGAGCCAATACATTTGGCCAAATCAAATGACACATATAACAAAATGACCAAGTCCCTACACATGTCATACTTCCAAAACACTAAGATCATCAATACCCAAAATGAGAATTTGATAGTGTGAGGTGAATCTCTAAGGATCTCCGACCCGAGCTAGCTTGGTGACACTATAAAAGCAAGGAAAATAAACTGAGTAAGTTTATATCTTAGTAAGCTCGTATGCAAGAAATAAGCTAACCTTACCATACATATAACATTCAAATAAATAACATGATTAAAAGTAACCTTTCCATAGTTTCCTGATGATAACTTAATTCCATCTCAATACTTACCTCATATTCATCATTTCAAGCATTTAATAGATATGAGCCTCATGTACATACCTGTACCATCTCAAAATGAATATACACGAGATCTCATCTTTGACATACCCGTGAACCACTTAGAATAATAATTTCGAATACTCGGGATTCTTGCACACTAAGTGCCACATATGTAGCCAATGCTACCTCAATCTTAAATCACATAGTTTCTCGCTCTCGAGCTATCAACGGACCTACTCACACAAGCTGTTAGTATGTGACTACACGGTGCTGGTCACACAAGTGGTCAAGTATCCGAAACATATGCCAGTATACTCAGCCACCGGTAGGACGTACAAGACCAACACCCGGATCATACAATCACATAACACATAATGACCCTAGTGACATATCACTTGTATCCTAGCCTATTCCTAAGGTTCAAATGGGATTTCTGCTTGTCGATTCGTCGTCAAACTCGTTCGTAGGATTTTATTCATTTACAAAATCAAACATACAATTCATGCAATATTAAAGCATTCAAATGAAATTATTCTAAAGGTTATTTTTAACATACAAACTTACCTCGGTACAAAATAGATAATTGTTCGATTTAGTTCACAACTTTGTTCTTCCCCGGTCTAGGTTAAAACCTCGTCTTTCTTGATCTATAATATCAAATTTAACTCACTCAATTATGATATTATTCATTTTAATCCAAAAAACACCTTATGGCTAAAATTACATTTTTACCCCTAACTTTTCAACTTTTTGCATTTTAGTCCCTAGGCTCGTAAAATGATTTTCATTCGATTTCTTCATTGCCCAAGCCTAGCCAAATATTAATGGTACTTGTAACAGCCTACATTTTTCATTTATTCACATTTTTACACACATTTTATAACTTTTACAAATATGTCTCTATTTGACATTTTCATCAAAAAGCACTTAGTAAATATTGTTTACCTAACATCAAACATACATTTTCTACCATTAGACATCAAAATACACAAATATTCTACATGGTTAAAATTTTAAAATTTGATTTTCTTTCAAATTAGTCCTTGAAATAGCTAGATTAGGTTAAGACAACTTCAAAAACATAAAAATCATTAAAAATGGGGCAAGAACGGACTTATAATCGAGCTTGAAAGTTGGCCAAACCCTAGATATGGAGACCTTGAAATTTTAGGCTATGGGGGGGACTAATTTGAGAAGGTGACATCTTTTTATTTGTTTTATTTGTCTTTATTTACCAAATGACCAAAATGTGCTTAATGCCTAACTTCAAAATTTTACCCATCCATGTCCATTTTTGTCCAACTTAAAGTATAATGGCCTAATTACCATTTAAGGACCTCCAATTTAAAATTCACTTCAATTAGACACCTCTAGGATCTAGAACACACATTTTGCACTTATTGCAATTTAATCCTACTAGTCAAATTGGACATTTTGTCAATAAAATTTCTTAACAAAATTTTAACATAATCATTCAATCATACTGTAGACCTTAAAGAAATAATAAAAATAACATTTCTACTTCAGATTTGTGGTCTTGAAACCACTGTTTTGACTTGCCCTAAAACGGGTTGTTACAGGGTTATGGCACTATGGACGTAAGACCATGGTTGGACCATGGTAGTGTTTATATGTAAGACCATTACTGGGCTATGGAATTTTGATGATAAGACCATAACTGGGTTATGGCACTACGAATGTAAGACCATGGCAAGGCCATGGCAATGCACATGTAAGACCATAGTTGGATAATGGCACAAAGGAAATGTGTATGAGGGTTTCAAATCATCTTCACAGTATTCATCGATTATAGAAAAGGGATGGTTTCGAACATCATTTAGAAAACTTTGTGTGAGCTTCGGTAAGGGTTTTAATTGACTTCACTATGACAAATAGGAGATGCAATATTTATATACTAAATCTTACCATGTGATGATATCACTAAGTTATGCGTTTAATCATTAGCTTGTGGCTATGGTAAGTGTTTAATATGAACCAAGACATGTGTGTATGAAATTTATTGAAATGGTGATACATGGAAAACATGCTATGTTATGAAAGATGATAAATCCAATTAGATCATGCTCAAGTATAATGGTTAATTATGTTAAGTTCACATGAATTATATTCAATTATACTAACATGTGTTGTTGTTGGTGCTTAATCTTATGCCAAGTTGGTGATTGAATTATATCATTTTTAATCTTAATGAAATACATCGAAACGGTAAGTGCTCAATTGGTAATATGCTTATGTCCATGAAAAGGTGGAATAAACCCAAGTATGTAATTTCTTATGTAATGGTTGATTATGTGGTTGATTCCAAAATAGCTATGTTTAAATGCAATAGCTTATAGTCATGATTATTGTTATGCTTATAACTTGTGTGTTATGCATATGAAATGGGTGAAGAAAGGTAATGAAATGGTAAATTCATAGTTGAAATGAAATTTGAGGAAAAAGAAAGTAATGAGTTTGAATGATATATTATATGTGAAAATTGATGTATGCTATGGATGAATATATCTATAATACGGATAAATACACTAAGTCGGGAATTGATAATATTGTTTAGGCTTATGATAAGCATTGGGAATAGAATGAAAATAGAGTAAATTGAAAAATGTATAATATTATAAAAAGGTTGATAATTATCTATTAAGTCCCATAAATTCTATCATGATATGAATGATAAATATATGTGACATTAGTGAACTTACTCATTTGTGGCATAGATTTATATTTATTTTATAAAATTTATTACTGAAATGGAATATTATGCTTAAAGTTTATACAAACTTACTAAGCATTCATTGCTTGCGTAGTTATTTTCCTTTACTTTACAAATTATTGGAAACTCAGTTAGGTTGAAAGCTAGTAAGAGATCCATCACACTATCCATCGGCTATAACGGTATATTTTCATGCTTTTGAGTTATGATTATAATGGCATGTATAGGCTTCTTTGTTTGGTAAAATTAGCCATTATGTTTGGCTTGTAAATATGCTATTTTAAGTGATGAAATAGTTGTTATGCTTACATGTATGTATGGTACTTTAATGGTTGTTACTTTGGTATCTAAGTACTTAAATGATGGTAGTTGATATGATGAATATAAAGGTATGTTATGAAATGTTGGTTTGGTATGGAATGAGATAGTACATTGAGTTGTTAAATGGCTAGTTTTGGTAGCTTTGGTTGTGATTGGCATATGGTTAAGTTGTTAAGATATTGATTGAGTTGTGTGAATGGTCATATTGGTGGTTATGAGTACAAAAATGATATCTGAACATTATAGTAAATGTAATATATAAGTTGCTCAATTGGTTGATTGATTTATGGCTAAATTTAGAAAATGTTTAGTCAAATTTGTTTGTTGTGTTTGAGGAGCCTTTAAGGCATATTGGTTGTATGGATAGATATCATTTTGATTTAACTACATTATGCATGTTTTAGGTACATTTTTGAATGTTTGAAATAAGTACAAATGGTTTGTATGTGTGAACATGTTTAGGGTAAATGAAATGGCTTGAAAATGGCCTATTTCTCGTCCATAGCCGTGTCTAACACACAGTTATGCGAGATAGTCGTGTGTCCCTTGTAGGTTTTTATAAGTTGTATTTTGAGAGTTACACGACCTGGCACACGGGCGTGTGGCTTGGTCATGTGACCCAAGTTAGAGAGTTACACAGACACGGGCTGAGACACAACCGTGTGTCCCTACTTCAAATACCCACATAGCCTAAGACACAAGCGTGTGTCTCAACCGTGTGACCCCTTCAGTATGAATTGTTTCTATCTTTTTCCATGAAGTTCTAATTATTTTCGATTTAGTCCCAAATCATTTCTAAAGTGTTTCTAAGGCCTCGAAGACTCAAAAAAGGGACATTATGCATGGGTTTGAATACAATATAATGTGTTTTATAAATGATTATAATTGAATGTTTTAAGGTAAAAGTTTTTGGTAATGCTTCGTTACCCTATTCCAATGATGGATATGGGTTAGATGTGTTATAATGCTCGTTTGGATTTTAGTACTACCTTCCATCTGCAGACTGATAGACAATCCGAGCGGGTTATTCAGATCTTAGAAGATATGTTAAGGGGCTGCATTATTGAATTTCGAGGTAGTTGGGAGGAAAATTTGCCTCTAGCTGGATTTGCCTATAATGATAGCCTCCAGTCGAGTATACAAATGACACCCTATGATGCCTTGCATGGTTGTAAGTGTCGAACACCACTTTATTGGACTAAGCTAGTAGAAGGAAAGTTTTGGGTCCTGAAGTAGTATAAGAGTCTGAAGGGAAAATTAGATTAATCTAGGAGAAATTGAAAGCGACTTCCGATAGGTAGAAGTCATATGCGAAACTAGGAAGGAAGAACATTGAATATAGTTCCAGAGATCAAGTTTTCCTGAAAGTATCTCCATGGAAGAAAATGTTAAGGTTCAGACGACAAGGCAAGTTAAGCTCTAGGTTCATTGGACCTAACAAAATTCTTAAGAGAGTCAATCCAGCGACATATCAATTAGAATTACCTCATGAATTGGATCGTATTCATGATTTATTTCGCGTCTTCATGTTAAGACGATATCGATTTGACCCTTCCCATGTTGTTCCAATTGAATAGATTGAAGTGAGACTAGATTTTTCCTATTAAGAGGAACTTGTGATAATTCAAGATCGTGAGGTAAAGGTTCTGAGAAGGAAATAGATCCCACTTGTTAAGAATATGTGGCAGAACCATGGCACTAAGGAGGTCATTTAGGAACTGGAAGACTCAATCTGTCTACAGTATCCATATGTTCAAACCAAGTAAATTTCAAAAAATAAATTTTTTTAAGGAGGGGAGAGTTGTCATGCCTTGAAATATAGGGGGTTAATTAAAATGGTTAAAAAAATGAATTAGAGAGTTTATAAGAGTCTCAAGGCCCAATTTTAGACACATGGATGTGATGGGCTTACACTACCTTAATGCCCAGCAATAAGATCAAAGGTCAAGCAAATCAAACCAAGATTCAATCAAATCCAGTATGTGAGGATGAATCTTTTCGAGGAAATGAGGAATGATACATGCACGGAATGGGTAAAATGTATTAAAGTTAATTCAACCAACCTATCTATTTTCAAGCTAAAAAGGTTAGTCAACTTGTGATAAAATTTTGGATGCGATCCAGGAATTTTTGGATTAATATATCTATATAGAGTTTGAAGATCTATCTCTTATATTCAAAACACACTTTGATTCACTCGATTTTGAGTTCGGAAACTCAAGTTATGACCATTTTAGTGAAGACAGCATGAGTAGAATTTCTAGACAAGATTATTACGAAAATTATGAGTTTCAGACTTTTAATTTGACTTTAAATCATATTGTGTTCGAGTTTTAGGCTTAATTTGTATTATATATGAGTTCAATATTATATTTATCAACTATTATTATTATTTTATTATTTTATTTTGAATTTATTATAATTATTAAGTATTTTAAGTTATTCAGGAGTTTTATGTTAATAAGAAAGTATAGCTTAAAACTTCTTGTTTAGGTTAATTAGAGTTCTAGTCTACTTAAGAGTTTTATTTAGATTTATTTATCTAGTCTATAAAAAGGCCTTTGCATTGTACAACAATCAATTCATTATTATTCAACAACTTCTCTTTTGAGTTAATAAATTCTTTTTGAAATTTTCTTTTCAAGAATTTTTCTCAAGTTTTCTTTTAGAAGAGTTTTAACAATATTTTCAGACTGTGGGGATCATCTTCAAACTTTTTCTTTCCACATTTTCTTTCTTGGAGGGGAAATTAGAGTCGCTTGAAGGGGGTTGTGGATTCTTCTTGTTGTAAGGCTCCTTAGGACTTTTACATGCTACGTTCCATTTTTTCCATCTATCATCTTTATTATCTTCTTTATTTTCTTATTTATTGTTCTACTATTTAATTTATTGTTCTATGTTATTTATCTTAGTTATTTATTTGTTCATCTGACTTAAATTTCTTTGCATTTTAGTTTGTGTCAAAATCCAAGTTTCTTTTCAAACGTCTAGAGTCCTAAGTCAAATCTGTGACTTGGAAAAACTTACCGCACTGCCTCCGCACCCATTCCTTATCATTTGGTATCATATTCTTGGGTGTTTTAGGTGTTCTTTGTGTTCTTATACACTGATTTCCAACAAACAGCCTAAAAACAAATTTTTTACCTAGAATTTTTTCAAAAAAATTTATTGAGTATTTGCAGCCATCGTGGATATCAAGTCCCTTGCTTGTTGGGGAGTCATGTTGACCAACACTCCTCCACTGGCGGCGTCTACCATATTCATCTCTATGGGTTTCAAGCCCTCATAAAAGTATTGGAGTAGAGACTATTCCGTTATACCATGTTATGGGTAGCTTGCACACAACTTCTTAAATCACTCCCAATACTCGTAAAGAGACTCTACTTCTTTTTACCTTATCCCAACGATCTCCCTTCTTAATTCAGCCTCACGCGATGCTTAAAAAAACCTATTGAGAAACAAACAGGAAAGATCAATCACTTTGTAATAGATCCAAGAGGTAGACAAAATAACCAATCCCTAGTAGAGTTTGCTAGGGAACAAAGGAAAGCACGCAATTTGTTTTGATCCTCAGTTACGCCTTGAGGTTTCATGCTAAGAAAAACCATATGAAATCCTTTCAAATGTTTGTGGGGATTTTCCTTTTGCAACCTATGAAAATTTAGAAGTAACTCGATTAATCCTGACTTCAGTTCAAAATCAGTATCCATAATAGGATACGCAATGCATAATGGTTGCTGTTCTACAAGAGCTTCGGCCATTTACCTGATTGTTTGAGCCATAGGTTGATGTGCTAGATTTGGGTTTTCATTAACCCTAGCGTTAATCACTTCTTCTAGTGGATCAACTCCTACTCTTTCATTTTCTAGTGTTTGAGCAGGGTTTTCATTAACCCTAGACTCAACCTCGTCATCTACTTCTATTTTCAGCAGTGGGTTACTCTGCGTCCCTACCACCTCTGACTATTTTTTCTATAACTTCGTTTCCTTGCAATTTTCTCTCGCAATCTTCTTTATCTCTGAATCAAATGCAAGAATACCTAGACCAGATCTGGTCATAAGAAACAAAAGAAACAAGATTAGTATGTTACCAGTCCCTGGCAACGGCGCCAAAATTTGATGCGTCGTTGAGAGCACCAAAAATATCCTATCCCTATAAAATAACGAAAAGAATAGTATAAGGGAAGTAGGGTGAAATCCTCAGGAACTAGTTTTTTACAAGTTCTTGTTCCTCGAGATCCCAAGTAGAGTTGTCCCAAGAAAAACGGTGTACCTAGAACAAAAAAAAAAACAAAATTAAAATTTTGGTTGAATTTAGATCGCAGAAATTGAAATTGAAATTGTAAAAATAAACAGAGTTGAGAAAAGAGAGTTTTTGATGGAAAGATTACAGCCTCTGATTATCTCGATCCTCTTTGGGTTCAATTCTAGGCTTTTAGGTGATCCTTCTTGAACAAAATAAGCCAGTTATAGTGGAAGAGGATGCCTACGACCACCAGCTTCACTTAGATTTTAGAATTCGATTTAGAGGAACCTGACTCTAGCCAACTGTCGCTTTTGTGGGACCGTTTTACACTAGATCATCACTTCTCAATGGTGAATGCCACGCAGTTTTGTCTCTTGGCTTGACAATCACTGACACAGTAAGCTAACAAACCAACTGTGCAACCTTCCCAAAACATACAAAGCAGCCGTCTTTGGACAAGATGAAAAGATCACTTTTGAAGGGGCATGGACGGAAGTGTCAGTTCCGTAATGCAGAGAAATGATGAATACTCGTTGAGAAGCCTAAGTACGGGTTCTATGCCTTATAAACCCTTTTTAGGGAATCTCGATAACCTTTGGCTAGATGAATTTATGGCTCATGCTTTTTGGGAAAAAATAAACTTAATAAAATGGAATTTTATTAAATAAAGGAAAGGAGCAAAGGCCTGAGCTTTTTGGGAGAGGGAGCTTTTACAAAAAAGAAGAGTGAAATTTGTGTCACTCCTTCCCCTGTTTATAGTACCTAGAAAACCTAGTCTATTCCTATCTAAATTATAAAAGATAAATAATGATAAATAAAGATAAAAGCTAAAATTAAATATAAATAATAATCTTAACAATTATCCTAATGTAATTAAAATTTAAATAGAGTCTTGTGTTTATAAAATCTCTTCTTTGTACTTTTGCCCCCAAAGCCTTCCACACTCTGTATTTTCGACACCACTTATTTCCTATTTCGCATGCTGGCCCAATTTATCTTTAAGTTCACACTTTTTGCCCCTAAATTTCCTTTTGCCTTCATTTTAGTCCCTACAAGATAAAAACCATAAATAGCTCAAATTAGTAGGATCATACTCAAAATAAATATGTAATTAATACATAAAAATATGTCTTTCCAAAGTATTATTAGATTCCCCCTGCTTAGCCCATGCTTGTCCTCAAGTATGGTTCCTATCCGCTGTGAAATTTAGTTTTTACCGTTAAAGAAATATCATCAAAAGTTTTATAAAAATTAAGCATAATACATATAAAAAATAAAGAGAACCTTTAGCTTGCTTTAAGTAAAACTGAAAAAGTATTCCAATTTAATCACACAAAAATCATAATCGACTTGGATTATTTCATGAAAAATAGGTAATTTACTAAACTTACCAAGACACCCTATTTGTTTCCACCTTTAGTCCCCAAATGCAATTTTATTATTAAAACATCTATTTTTTTCTCTAATGGTTGCGCTATTGAGGGCTAATTTGTTAAGTGTTTGATGCTTTTAGGTACTAGAATACTCAATTTTTGGGTTTACGTTAGGATTTCACTAGGTGTGTAACGAAAACCCAATAAATTGTGAATGATAAAAAGCGAAAAAATTGGACCGTCGATGCCGCACGGCCTTGTGCAACACACAGTCGTGTGACAGACCGTGTGACCCATACGGTCTGGGTCAATTAGGCTATGTAGGCCACACAGGCGTGTGTAAGATAGTGCAGACCGTGAGAGCCACATGGGTTGATCAAGTAGGCCATGTGGGCCACATGGGCGTGTGGACCCAAATTTTAAAAATTTTCCCAAGGGTCGTATTCTTCACGTGAATCGAATGTAGCCCTTCCTTCGGGTTCGTCTGGTATAAATTTGTCTATAAATCATGATTTCTGATGCTCTGTTAATGTTAAATATGACTTACTAACACATGAGTAGTATGTTATATGTGATAACATGATCTGTTATATGCTAATATTATTAGATTTGGATGTGTAAAGCATGTATGTCATACACATATTTGATATATTTTTAGTTTTGAATGTGCATTGGGTTGGGATTTTAATTATAGAGGAACTGTAGGTAGTTTAATTTATTTTTGGTATTTGGTGGCTCAGTAATTGATGAGTCACTAAACTAACAAAAATTACGACAAAGGCAAGCTCACCTATTGTAACATCTCGAATTAGGGCCTAATCAGAACAGTGGTTTTGGGACCACAAATCTGACACAATAAAATTTGTTTATATTATATTTTTATGGTCTACAATTTCATGGGATGATTTCTTGAAATTTCGTTCGAAAATTTTGACGTTTGGGCACTCAATTTGGTCAAAAAGACTAAATTGTAAAAAGTGCAAAAGTTGAATTCTACATGTTAGAGGTGTCTAATTGTTATGAAATTTTAAATTGGAGGCCATTAAATGGTGATTATACGAATGGATAATCTTTTGGACAAAAATGGACATGAAATGGGTGAAATAGAATATTTTTAAGTTAGGGGCATTTTGGTAATCTAGTAATTAAAATGAATTAAAAACAAAATTAAAAGCCAATTTCTGTCCATCTTCTACCCCCTGGCCGGAACTTGCATGGAGAAGACATAGCTAGGGTTTTTCAAGCTTCCAAGCTCGATTGTAAGTCCGTTCTAGCCCCATTTTTAATGATTTTTACGTTTTTGAAATCCTCGTAATAAGATCTACTCATTTCTACCCATATTTTGAGCTAGGTTTGTGTTTAAAAATTTACCCATGGATGACATGCATGTGTTTTGATGTCTAATGGAAGAATATGAATGCTCAGTCTGTAATAAACGACTTTTACTAAGTGATTTTCGGTGAAATTGTCAAAAATGACAGTTTTGTAAAAGTTACAAAATTTGTCATAAAAGTGTGATTTAGTGGAAATTAGGGGCTCCTACAGTTATGAAAATGATTCGGCTAGGTTTAAAATGCAAGGAAATTGAATAAATATCATTTTACAAGCCTAGGGCCAAAATGTAAATATGTGAAAGTTTAGGGGTCAAAATGCAAATTTGTAAAAGTATGATTTTTGGACTCATACGAATAATGTGACTAATTAGTAAGCTAAATGTCGTATTATAGATCAAGGAAAATAAGATCCGAGCATAGATTGGAAATGAATGAGTTTATGGACTAAATCAGAATATATAGTCGAACTCGAACCCGAGGTAAGCTCATGTGATTTTAATAATGCAATATTGTATTTGAATGCTAATGCTTCGATATTACACGAGTTGTAAGTATATATGTGTGAATAATTTGATATTATGTGATTATTTTGATGATATAACATGTTCTTGATGTTTTGCTATTATGATGAAAATGTTGCAATGCTATGTGATTATGAGATATTGCTATGAGAATGAAGCCACAATTCGAGTACGTCCGGTAAAGGTTTGGAAGTTTGATGGAATATGATGTTTCTTTGAAACGAGTAAGTTTGTATGTAAATAATATTTCGATTCTTTTATGTTATTATCTTTTGTTATTATATGAGATGTGGCTGCCTATAGAATGATCAATTGATGTAAACTACGAATCAGAATTGACTAAGACCGAGTTAGTAAAATGTTGAAAAGTGAAGAATTTCCCGATTGAACCTTCGGGATGGAAGAGATACAAATGATTCGTTGTGAGTCACGTGTGTAGTACTAAGTGCAGGCTACTACGTGGACTAGATTGATAGGTCGCATGTGTAGTACTAAGTGCAGGCTACTATGCATACCCGTTAACTTCAATCACGTGTGTAGTACTAAGTGTAGGCTACTATGTGTATCAGATAGTTAAGCCACATGTGTAGTACTAAGTGTAGGCTACTACGTGTACTAGATTGATAGGTCGCATGTGTAGTACTAAGTGCAGGCTACTATGCATACATGTTAACTTCGTTCACGTGTGTAGTACTAAGTGTAGGCTACTATGTGTATCAGATGGTTAAGTCACATGTGTAGTACTAAGTGTAGGCTACTACGTGTACCAGATTGATAGGTCGTATGTGTAGTGCTAAGTGTAGGCTACTATGCGTACCAGAGAGCTTCGGTTACAAGGGTGGTATATGCATAGGCCTCTAGGTATCTGTTATTATTTCGATGAGTTTAACGGGAAATTTAATAAATGAAAATACATATGTATATGACTATGTGATGAATAAGTGTAGGTATATCAATGTGAAAAGTTGTGAGCAATGTGCTCAATAGTTGAGTGAATCTTTTGGTAAGATAGAATGGAGTAAGTGAAATTATGTAGAAATTAAATTTTGTAATAAAACAGTTTTGGACAGTAGCAGTTGTGTGACTTTGAAAAATCACCAAAAGTGGTAGAAATTGAATTAGAGGTTGAATAAGATATGAAATTAAATATTAATGAGTTTATTTTCTCATAAAAGAAACATTGAATGCAAAAGAATTTCATATTCTATGATAATTGGCATGGTAGTAAGTTGATAATGATTGAATATGGACAATTGTAGAATGTGAATTGGAATGTCTAACTTGGTGTAACATGAGTATAGGTAATAAACACATGTATGACAACATGTAAATGCTTTAACGGAATTTTACTAAAGGATGGTTAACCATTAAATTGATGTTATAATCTGTGTCTATAATGTGTATAAGTATGGGAGATAATTAAGGAAAACATAAGGCTTGGAAAATAGCCTAAGTGTTGGCTATAGGGGCGAAGACACAGTGAGACGTGATATTTGCGACAAGTTTTAAATATTTATAATTAATCGTTCTTGAAACTAACTATTATCACGATGAAGGCAAGTGTACCTATTGAACAGTAGTATAGCTTTAGCAAGACCGGATTTTCGAACCCAAAGGAACTAAGAGTACTAGTAATTACCTTTTTTTATTATCTAGCCTAAAAATTAAGGGATTTGGTTATCTAAACTAATTACTAAACTAAGAGTGCACAGAGAGAAGATTAGAAAAAACCATTTGGGAAAACTCGATTGATTAAGACAATACCCAAGGAAAAATCCACCTAGACTTCACTTGTTATTTGACTCTGAATCAGACGATTTATTCATTTGACTTGATCCGTAGAAATCCCTAAGTTATATTATTATCTCTCTCGAGACTAATAACGTCTAACCCTAGGTTGATTAATTCAAATATCTTTCTAATTAACACCTAGTGTTGCATTAACTCGATCTATGGATCCCCTTATTAGGTTTCACCCTAATCCAGCAAAATCTTATCACCCTATCTCTAGGCGTGCAATCAACTCCGCTTAATTATGATAAATTTACTCTTAGACAAGGTCTATTCCTCCTCTTAGTAAGAGCATTAACTCGAATCAATATCTTGGAATATTAAAACAAGAATTAAGAACACATAATTAAAAACAAGTCAAATATTTATCATACAATTCAGATAATAATAACAAGATCCGTCTTAGGTTTCATTCCCCTTAGGTATTTAGGGGGTTTATTTCATAATTATAGAAGAAAACAACTCAGAAGAATAATGAATACAAAACATAAACAAAACCTAAAAACCCCTGAATGGAAATTAAAGGGAGATCTTCAGTCTTGATTATGAATCTGGCTTCTCAGATGGACCAATCGGCTTCCCTTGAGTAATTCCTTGACTCCTACTCTATGTGCCTTTCCTAAGTGTCTCCTCAGGTTTGAAATAGGCTTTAGAATGCCTAAGAGCCCTCAAAATTGGCCTTTTCTGAATAGAGTTATACTTGGGCTCGGCAGGGACACGCCCGTGTAACACGCCCATGTGCGATTACTCCAGCCCATGGTCAAGGCTATTGAATAGGCACGGTTGTGTAGTCTACCCATGTAAGTCATGCTTCGATCCTGCCAAAGGGACATGGCCGTACGACATGCCTGTGTGAGGAAGTCCAGGCCGTGTTGATTTCCCATGTGGGTCCATTTTCTCTATTTTCGGCCTGTTTCTCGCTCTTTTTACTCTTTTATGCCCACCTAAGTATAAAACATGAAATTAAAGAATTAGGAGCATCGAATTCACAAAATCTAAGGAGAAACCATCCATAAATGTGCTAAACTTGGGATAAAAACATGTATAAATTATAGTTTATCAAATACCCCCACACTTAAGCGTTTGCTTGTCCTCAAGCAAAATCCTCAACTCACAATCAAAATAAATTCTCCTCAACATATAATCCCTATCAATAATATCTCAAAATAATCCATAATTATTTATACACTGAAAATTCAACTAAAAGTACATCAAAGTTTCAAACATTCCAAGTTGAGTATTTTATCACGAAAACATAGGTGTCTCCCCTTATCTAAGTGATTACCTTTGATCAAAATATCACAGATTTTAACATCCTCACTAAAGATTCACTCAAATTACTCTAGGTGTTTAAGGACATCAATTAAAGCACTTATTAGTCAATATGAAAAGTTATTACTATAGACTTGCTTGAAAATCAAATCTCCACCACTATATATTGAGCTGATACATCAATCAAAAAGGTCTTTAGAGGGTTGTAATATGGCTTTGGTTAGGTGGTGTGGTCACAAGCTGAAGGAAAAGGTTAGAATTGAGATTGAATTGAAAAATTACCTAGCTAAAAAAATAACTAGTCATCAGTTGAATACAAGTGAGCTTCTTCTCAGAATATGGAATTAACACTCAAGCTCAAAAACAACGAATTACTACTAATATGTATTGAAGTAAATTTTTTTAGTCAAATATTTAGAAGAACAAAACATAGCTAAGCAATTAGTACAAATCAAATCTCGACAAAAATAGGGATCAAATTAGGGGATTTCAACAATAATGGGTTTGGGTTAATATTGAAGGTAAATCAATTAATGGCTTGTTAGGCTCAAAGGGGTTCACTAAGGGTCAATTATGAAGGTAGGCTTTTATGGAGTGAATGGGTTAAACCTAAGTGCCTTTATCATCTTGACATATCAAATCAAATGGTGTGGTCTTGACATGCATAATCAAGCAAGTTCTAGAATAACAAATCAATAATGACACACTCAAAGCAACAATAAAAGTGAGCATGAAAGAAATAATAGATACTCTAAAGGCTCAAGATCTCACAAAAATTATGGCTTTTTAATGCTTAAACTTGTGAATTTCAACTCACAATAATACCTAAACTTAGGGAAACAACCTAAAAGTTTATAATTCTTTAAAAATCAACTTATCATGCTTGATTCCCTAATGTCTTAAAGTTTAAACAATACATGTATAAATGCCTATGTTTTAATTCAAGACATATCAATAAAAATCATAAATTAATTAAAATTCATTCTAATAGCGGTATGAGTGATTCACGTGAGAACAAGACAAAATTTAGGGATTTCTAATGATGATATGAAAGACCCCCCACACTTAAGATGTGCATTGCCCTCAATGTACAAAGATAGATATATTGAAAAATATAGATAAATAATCATAAGATAGGGAGAGAAGTGAAACTTCCTGAACGATGAATGAACTCCTTGAATTGGAGTTATGGAGAATAATCAGCCAAGGCAATGATGAGAGTGGAGGAGGATACTCTGGTGGTGGTAGAGGTTCATTAGTCCATAAGTCCTTTGACATTGGAGTTTTTAGTTCCTATTTGATGATGAGCTTTGGAGCTCTTTATGACTGTTAGAAAACCAGGAACTCTTTAGGAAATATAATGGAGCATAATTACTCGTAATGAAATAGTCGAAAATAAAAATTATAAAAACTCAGGATATAATAGTATTAAAAGGAAATAAAAAGTAATTTCAAAAAAATATAAACATAAAAGTAAAATAAATAATAGTTGTTTATAGAGAAATTGGGGCACACGGCCGTGGCACACACCCGTGTGCCTTCATTTCAGCCCGTGTGTTTCATGGTTTTCGAAATTGAGCGCATTGGTGTACACGGCCATGTTGCACGGCTGTGTCAATCTTTGTTCGCTTCTTCCACACCCGTGTATGCAGGCACACGCCTGTATTATTTTGACAGGCTTAACCATGGTCGGTGGGCACAGTCGTGTCACTTGCCCACGTTAATTTGGCAGGATTGCCCAAGGTCATGCCGCACGGCCGTGGCAGCTTTATCGGATCCCATGTTGGGGAAACATTTTTGCTCTGTTTTCACATGGTCGTATCGCACGGCCGTGTTGCATCCCGTGGTATGTGTATGGCCTACGGCACGCCCGTGTGTCTGGCCGTGTGGTTGGGAAAACCCTGTGTTTCAAGGCTCAATTAGTAGGTTAAATGTGAAAAACTAGAATTTAAATAAATCATTACTGTTAGTGCTCGAGTTGCCTCCCGAGAAGCGCTTATTTATAGTCTAAGCCTGACTTACCTCTCTGGTGTGTGATCATGGTGGCTCGAGGAGTTTACACTCCTCATCCCTGCTATCAACTTTATCAATATAAGGTTTAAGACGAGTATTGTTTACCTTAAAAGTTTCGAATTTGGGGTGAATTACCTCGACTGTACCATATGGGAAAATACTGAGTACTGTGAGAGGAATTTCTTCATTAGGTTCAAAAGTGGTAATGCGAGGATCTGCTACATCTAATAGTACTTTGTCTCCAACCTTAAGTTGATTTGGTGATGTATTGATCTCGTCCTGGCTTGGTTTCAGTTTATCGGGTGTTCTTGGTTTTTGTGTCTACCATTCATCTAGTTCCTTAATTTGTAGCCTTCGTTCTTCATAGATAAGTCCTTTTTTGTTGCATGAACATGGCTCGTGTAGGTTTTTCGAACTTATTTCCTGCAAAGTAGGTTGCACCACATGGTCAATTTTAGTAGAATGATTTATACAACCACCTTCCATTTTCGATGTGTTACTCGAATTACGAGCTTGAAGGGTGATTGTTTCGTCTCCCACACGAAGTGTGAGTTCACCTGTGCCAACATCAATTATTGTTCTAGCGGTTGCTAAAAAGGGCCTTCCTAAAATTAAAGGGACATTACTATCCTCTTCTATGTCTAGAACAACGAAATCAACTGGGAATATAAATTTGTCAATTTTAACGAGTACATCTTCAGTAATCCCCCTAGGGAATCTAATTATTTTATCGGCTAATTTAATACTCATCCTAGTTTGTTTGGGTTTCCCAAGACCTAGTTGTTTAAACATTTTATAAGGCATGACATTGATACTAGCCCGTAAATCAGCCAAAGCATTATTTACGTCTAGGCTACCAATTAAACAGGAAATCGTAAAACTCCCTGGATCTTTTAATTTGTTAGCTAGCTTATTCTATAGTATGGCTGCCACATGCGACGCCTCATCCAACTTCCGCTTATTTGTTAAAAGCTCCTTTAAGAATTTGACTATGTTTGGCATCTACGAAAGAGCTTTAATAAACGGTAAGTTAATATGTAACTTCTTTAATAATTTAAGTAATTTACTGAATTGTTCTTCTGTGCGGTCTTTCCTTGTCACGTTTGGGCATGGCACACGAGGTTTGTACTCTTTAGTTACCGATTTCTGGTCATTGTGGTCCACCTCACCCTTATCTTTACTTACCACAGTTTCTTGCCTCTATTTTGGTTCAGGTGCAACTAACTCTTCCTCACATTGAATGGTAATTGCATTGATTTGCTCCCTTGGGTTAGATTTAGTGTTACTCGGTAAGCTACCTTGTGGTCGTTCAGATATCAATTTAGCAAGCTGACCTATCTGAGTTTCGAGCCCTTGGATCGATGCTTGTTAATTTTTAAGTGCTGTCTCAGTATTCTGAAAACGAGTTTCTGAGACCAAGATGAATTTTGTTAGCATCTCCTTAAGGTTTAGCTTTTTCTCTTATTGGTAGGGTGGTTGTTGGAAGCCTGGAGGTGGTGGTGGTTATTGATTTCCTTGGCCTCCCCATGAGAAATTTGGGTGGTTCCTCTAACCTGCATTGTAAGTATTACTATAAGGATTGTTTTGAGGTCGAGGATTATTATCCTTGTAATTTAATTGCTCATTCTCCATGTTGTGGCCATAGGTTGGGTAATCTGGATTGCTCGATCCACCTCCACTTGCTTCGCACTGCATTACTAGGTGAACCTGTAAAGAACTAAGGAAATCGTCAATTTTCTTATTCAAAAGTTCTACCTGATTAGAGAGCATGGTGACCGAATCGATGTTATAAATGCCAGCTACTTTTTTGGCTTTGTCCTCTTAACTTGCCACTGATAATTATTCAGTGACATCTCTTCTATAAATTCATAAGCATCTTCAGGTGTCTTATTATTAATAGTTCCACTAGCGGCTGCGTTGATCATCTATCGAGTCAAAGGATTCAGGCCATTATGAAATTTTTGAACCTGTAGCAAGAGTGGTAACCCATGGTGAAGGCATCTTCTCAAGGGGTCCTTGTATCTCCCCCATGCATCGTAGAGTGTTTCTAAATCCATCTGCACAAAAGAAGAGATATCATTACATAATTTAGCCATTTTAGTCGGCGAAAATATTTTAATAAAAAATTTTCGGTCATTTGTTCCCAAGTAGTGATTGACCCCCGTGGCAACGAGGTCAACCACTGTTTAGCTTTGTTTCTCAATGAAAAAGGGAATAATCGAAGACGAATGGCGTCATCAGAAACACCATTAATTTTAAATGTATCACATAGTTCCAAAAAGTTTGCCAAGTGAGCGTTGGGATCCTCGTCCTGCAAACCATCAAACTGAAAAAACTGTTGTATCATTTGAATTGTGCTAGGTTTCAGTTCAAAAGTATTTGTGGGTACAGCCGGTCTAACTATGCTCGATACAATTCCTATTGAAGAAGGTTTAGCATAATCATACATAGTGCGCGGAGCAGGATTCTGATTAATAGCAATCACAAGAGGTAGCGGATTTTCTTTGTTTTCAGCCATCTCTTCGGTTGTGGTTGAAGTATCGTCCTCTTGCTCTTCCTCTGTGTATCGTAAGCTTCGCTTTATTTCTCTTTGGTTTCTACGAACTGTATGATCGATCTCACTATCAAACAGTAATGGTCCCGATGGGTTTCTTCTAGTCATACACTATAAAAAACCTATCAGGAACAAATAAAAGAAAAATTAGAAAAGAAAATAAAAATTTAAACTGCAAATAAAGTAGAATGGTGTTGCATGATATTCGTAACAGGTTTTAAAGATTTATAAATGAAACGTTCTTGAGACTAACTTATTATCACAATTAAGGCAAGTGTACCAATCGAACAGTAGTATAGTTCAGCAAGACCAGATTGTCGAACCTAAAGGAACTACAAGTACTAGTATTTACTTCCTTTTTATTATCTAGCCTAAAATTTAAGAGGTTTGGTTGTCTAAACTAATTACTAACTAAGAATGCACAGAAAGAAAAACTTGGGAAAATACTTTTAGGAAATTTTGATTGATTGAGACAATACCTAAGGACAAATCCACCTAGACTTCACTTGTTATTTGACTCTGAATCAGACGATTTATTCATTTGACTTAATCCGTAGAAATCCCTAAGTTATATTATTATCTCTCTCGAGCCTAATAACGACTAACCCTAGGTTGAATAATTGAAATCTCTTTCTAATTAACACCCTAGAATTTCATTAACTCGATCTATGGATTCCCTTATTAGGTTTCACCCTAATCCGACAAAATCTTGTCACCCTATCTCTAGGCGCGCAATCAAATCCGCTTAATTATGACAAATTTACTCTTAGACAGGGTCTATTCCTCCTCTGAATAAGAGCTTAACTTGAATCAATATCCTGGAATATCAAAATAAGAATTAAGAACACATAATTAAGATCAAGTCAAATATTTGTCATACAATTCAGATAATAATAACAAGATTTGTCTTAGGTTTCATTCCCCTTAGGTATTTAGGGGTTTAGTTCATACTTATGAAAGAAAACATCTCAAAAGCATAAAGATACAAAACATAAGAAAACCCAAAACTCCTGAAGGAACTTGAAGGGAGATCTTCAGTCTTAATGATGAATCCGGCTCTTGAGATGGATCAATCGACTTTCCTTGAGTAATTCCTTGCTTCCTACTCTACATCCCCCTTCCTAAGTGCCTCCTCAAGTGTTTAAATAGGCTTTGGAATGCCTAAGAGCCCTCAAAATTGGCCTTTTCTGAATTGGACTAAACTTGGGTTCGGCAGGGACACGCCCGTGTGCGATTACTAAAGGTCGTGGTCAAGGCTGTTAAACGGGCACGGGCATGTGATCCACCCGTGTAAATCGTGCTTTGATACTGCCAAATTGACATGGCTGTGTGACACACCCATGTGACACGCCTGTGTGAGGAAGTCCAGGCCGTGTTGTTTTCCCATGGGGGTTCATTTTCTCCATTTTCGGCCCATTTCTCGCTCTTTTTACTCTTTTATGCTCTTCTAAGTATAAAACATGAAATTAAAGGATTAAGAGCATCGAATTCGCCAAATTTAAGGAGAAACCATCCATAAATGCGTTAGGTATGGGGTAAAAATTATGTATAAATTACGGTTTATCAAATACCCCCACACTTAAGCATTTGCTTGTTCTCATGCAAAACCCTCAACTCACAATTAAAATAAATTCTTCTTAACTTATAATTCCTAATAATAATATCTCAAAATAATTCGTAAGTAATCATACATTAAGAATTTGACTGAAAGAACATCAAAGTTCCAAAACATTCCAAGTTGAGTATTTTATCATGAAAGCATAGGTGTCTCCCCTTATCTAAGTAATTACCTTCGACTCAAAATATCATAGAGTTTCACATCCTCACTAAAGATTCACTCAAATCACTCGAGGTGTTTAAGGACAATACGTGAAGCACTCAATAGTCAATAATGAAAAGTCATTACCATAGGCTTGCCTGAAAATCAAATCTCCACCACTATATATTGAAATGAAAATCAATCAAAAGGTCTTTAAAGGGTTGTAACGTGGCTTTGGTTAGGGGGTGTGGTCACAAGCTGAAAGAAAAGGTTAGAATCGAGATTGAATTGAAAAATTGCCTAACTAGAAAAAGTAATTAAACTCAATTGAGTACAAGTGAGCTTTTTCTCAGAAGATGGAATTTAGATACTGCGGCTCAACACTACCGAATTACTACTAATATGTAAGTATGAATTTTTTTTTAAGAAAAAGTCAAATACATAGAAGAGAAAAGGATAGCTAAGCAATTAGTTCAAATCAAATCTCGACAAAAATAGGGATCAAATTAGGGGATTTCAACAATAATGGTTTATGGGTTAATATTGAGGGTAAATAAATTAATGGCTTGTTCAGCTTAAAGGGGTTTACTAAGGGTTAATTATGAAGGTAGGCTTTTGTAGAGTGAGTGGGTTAAACCTAAGTGCCTTTATCATTTTGACATATCAAATCAAATGGTGTGGTCTTGACATGCATAGTCAAGCAAGCTCTAGAATAACAATTCAATACTGACGCACTCAAAGCAACAATAAAAGTGGGTATGAAAGAAATAGTAGATACTCTAAAAGCTCAAAATCTCACAAAAATTATGGCTTTTTGATGTTTAAACCTGTGAATTTCAACTCAAGATAATACCTAAACTTGGGAGAAACAACCTATAAAATTTTAAATTCAAAAGTCAACTTATCATGCTTGATTCTTTAATATCTTAAAGTTTAAACAATCAATGCATGAATGCCTAAGTTTTAATTCAAGACATATCAATAAAAATCATAAATTAATCAAAATTCATTCTAATCATGGCATGAGAAGATCACATGAGAATAAGACATAATTCAGGGATTTCTAATGATGATATGAAAGACCCCCCCACACTTAAGATGTATATTGCTCTCAATGTACAAAGATAGATATATTGAAAAAGATAGATTGATAATCATAAGATAGGGAGAGAAGTGAAACTTCCTGAATGATGAATGAACTCCTTGAATTGGGGTTATGGAGAATAATTGGCCAAATCAATGATGAGGGTGAAGGAAGATACTTCGGTGGTGGTAGAGGTTGGGTTCCACAAATGCTACGCCAAAAGAATATTATATCTCAAGTTGGCTATGGTCGTGGTCGAGCAGGGCATGGCAGTCGTTGAGAACCTTTCTTAGTGGAGTTTCAAGTTCCTGAGTAATAGTGAGCTTTGGAGCTCTGTATAACTGTGATAGAATTAGGAACTCTTTTAGGAAATATATAAGGAAGAATAAGTACTCGTAACGAATTAGCCGAAATTAAAAATTGCAAAATAATAATTATAAAACCTAATAAAAATAAGGTGAAAAAAAAATAAAAAGTAGTCTTAAATGAAAATAAAAGGAACAACATAAAATAATAAGTAAAAGTTGTTCAACATCTTCATCACCAGATGGTTCGCGATGTGGGGGTGGCGATGAGATGTGGAAGTGCTGACAAATCTACTGTAGAGTAGCATCAATGTTATCGAAGCGCCGAAAACACTGTTGCTCAAATCGAGTAAGGCATTCAGAGATGTCAGTGTATGAAGCTGCCGCATGAACTGGACGATGAGGAGGTGGTGGCTGAGACGGTGGGTCCTCGTGATGTGGAGGGACATCATCAGTAATGTCCTCGGGGTCTTCCTCCTCAGTGGACTAGGCGAGGCAGTACTGAGGAGGGTGGGTTCCTAAGTGCTTCTCGATCTTTCTCATATGTAACATGCTCGAGATGCCCTATGGAGATATCTAGCCGATGAGAGTGAGGGAGGATGATTGGGCCGCTGTGTTAAGGAGCCCGAAGTGTCGAGCCAACCGAGTGACGTAGGGGCAACCCTTTCAATGCCGCTCCGTCTAGTAGCGAATGACAAGGGCAACGAAGTAGAGGAGGTCGAAGATGTGCCCATTCGCTATACTCCATAGAAAGTAGGCGTCGTGAATGTTGACGACGCTGGTGCTCTCTCATCAGCTTGTCAAAGTGTGTGCCAAAATAGCATGTAGGTACCTCAAGGAGGGAGAGAGAGCCGATGCCTTGGAGCGGCTGGGATCGTAGGAATCCGAGTTGGGGAACAAAGCATCCCAACACTTCGAATGAGAGCAGTGGATGTGGCAATGAAGGGTGTTGTGCTCGTTGTCTTCTATGAAATCCTCCCTATAAATGCCCAAAGCGGTACCGAACTCAGGCACACTTAAATGGCAGACTAAACCATAGAGATGGAACTGGACCGTTCCAGGATCATCGAAGTTGGTTATGACATCTTGAACATGGAAGGTCGAGCAAAGTTCAAGTGTAAGCTCAAGGTACGTCAGCTCGATGATTGCAAATAAGAGTTCCCATGGATTGGTTGTCAGGAGCGCTCAGACATCGTCAGCCAACTGCTTGTTCAAGTGTAGTCCAGTTAATGCAACAGCCCACACCTAAAGGTCGGGCCTGAAGTATCTGAAAAAGGTCCTCCTGATTTCCTGGTGGGAACTGGAGGAAGGGGTGTCGGTTTTCCGAGATGGGACCTGAGGATGACGCTGCTCCTTTTCGCTTCTTCGAGGCGGGAACAGTCTTCTTACCTCATGAGGACAACATTGTACCTACACTGAAAAATCGAAGTTCAATCAATATGCCCCAAGAATAGTATGAAAAATCAAGGCTATATATTAATAAATAAAACTTAAAATAATTAAAGTAAATATATCAAGTTATGAAAATAGGACTTATGAAAATAATGTTTCGGGAATATCTAATGAATGGATGCATGTGTATAAGCATAAATTTCATGGAAACAAGAAAAATGGAAGAGTGTAGCATAATACGGTAACTAAAATGACATAATTCTTATAAAGAGCAAAAGTATTCTATTATTCTAACTATGAATATTCAAAAATAGTTCAATATAGTAAAGGAATCATGAAATAAGCAATATATTTAGATAAAATAAAGAGAAAAGAGTAAACAAACGCAAAAAGAAAGAACTTGAGGCGTTGAAATTGGTGTTATAGGTGACGAACGGCCGTGGGGGGTAGGGCGTGTGGAGTTGTAGCGGCTAGGGTTAGGGATTTTGGGGGAGGGAGATGATGAATAGTGAGGGGTTTTTATAGATTGTGCCCTGATTTTTGCCTGTGTGTTTCACGAATTTTGAATTTGGATGCGTTTGGCATTCTGCCCACGCACGTTCGCTTCTCCCATGCCCGTGTACATAGGTCCACACCCGTGTTAACTTGACAGGTTCACCCACAGATGATGGGCACGGGCGTGTTTGATAGGTTCGCCCACGGTTTCGAGGTGCGGGCATGTGAAATGCCCATGTTGTTTTGGCAGGTTCACCCACAGCCATGTCGCACGACCGTGGTGACTTTATCGCTTCCCGTGTTGGAAAAATTTTGCCCTATTTTTGAACGGCCTAAGGCACGCTTGTGTTCCTGGTCGTGTGGTATTTAGAGAGTCTGTATACCATGATTCGGTTAGTACGTTAGATGTTAAAAACTCAAATTTAAAGAAATTAATACTATTAGTGCTCGGGTTGCCTCCCTAGAAGCGCTTATTTATAGTCTAGGCTCGACTTACTTCTCTGGTGCGTGATCATGGTGAATCGAGGAGTTTACACTCCTCATCCCTGCTATTAATTTTATCAATATAAGGTTTAAGACAAGTACCATTTACCTTGAACATGCCAAATTTGAAGTGGTTTACCTCGACTGTATCGTATGGAAAAATACTAATTACCATATGAGGGGTTTCTTCATTTGGTTTAGAAGTGGCGATTCGAGGATCTGCTGCATCAAGTAGTACTTTGTCTCCAACTTTAAGTTGATTTTTGGAGGAATTAAGCTCCTCATGGCGTGGTTTTGGTCTATCGTGTTTTCTCGGTTTATGTGTCTGTCATTCATCTAGCTCCTCGATTTGTAACCTTTGTTCTTCATGGATAGGTTCTTTGTTGTTGCTTAGCTTATGTATGTTCTTCAAACCTTTTTTCTGCAGAGAAGGTTGCACTATATGGTTAGTTTTAGCCAAATGATTTGTATAGTCACCTTCGACTTTTGATGTGTTATTCGAATTACGAGCTTGAAGGGTGATTGTTTCGTCTCTCACACGAAGTATGAGTTCACCTGTGCCAACGTCAATAATTGTTCTAGCAGTTGCTAAAAATGGCCTTCCTAAAATTAAGGGGACGTTGTTATCCTCCTCTATGTCTAGAACAACGAAATCAACTGGGAATATAAATTTGTTGATTTTAACGAGTACATCTTCAATAATACCCCTAGGAAATCTGATAGTTTTATATGCTAATTGAATGCTCATCCTAGTTTGTTTGGGTTTCCCCAGACCTAGTTGATTAAACAATTTGTAAGGCATAACATTGATACTAGCCCCTAAATCAGCCAACGCATTATTAAAATCTAAACTACCAATTAAACAAGGAATTGTAAAACTCCCTGGATCTTTTAGTTTGTTAGGCAGCTTATTTTGTAGAACGGCTAAGCAGACCGCGTTCAGCTCCACATGCGATGCTTCATCTAACTTCCATTTATTTGCCAGAAGCTCTTTTAAAAACTTGACTGCATTTGGCATCTGCAAAAGGGCTTCAATAAACGGTAAATTAATATGTAGTTTCTTTAGAAGTTTAAGGAATTTACCAAATTGTTTGATTGAGCGGTCTTTCCTTGTCGCATTGGGGTATGGTAGGCGAGGTTTTTATTCTGTAATCACCGACTTTGGCTCATTGTGGCCTACCTCACCCTTACCTATGCTTACCACTGTTTTTGGCATTGGTTCTGCAACTAGCCCTTCCTCATCTTGAATGGAAATTGCATTGAGTTGCTCCCTTGGGTTAGATTTAGTGTTGCTTGACATGCTACCTTGTGGTCGATCGGAAATCAACTTGGCGAGCTGTCCAATCTTAGTTTCGAGCCTCTAGATTGATGCTTGTTGATTTTTGAGTGCGGTCTCGATATTCTGAAAATGAGTTTCTGACACTGAGATGAATTTTGTTAGCATCTCCTCAAGGTTTGGTTGTTTCTCTTGTTAGAAGGCTAGAGGTGGTGGTCTTTGATTCCCTTGGCCTCCCCATGAAAAATTAGGGTGGTTCCTCCAACCTGCATTATAAGTATTGCTATTGGAATTGTTTTGAGATCGAGGATTGTAACCCATGTAATTTAACTATTCGTTCTCCATGTTGTGGCCATAATGTGGGTATTCTGAACTGCTTGATCCGCCTCCACTTGCTTCGCATTACACTATTGGGTGAACCTGTGAAGAACTAAGAAAAACCATCAATTTTCTTAGTAAAGAGTTCTACCTAATTAGAGAGCATGGTGACCGTATCAACGTTATAAATGCTGACTGTTTTCATTGGATTTAACCTCATGACTTGCCACTGATAGTTATTCAGTGACATCTCCTCTATAAATTCATAGGCATCTTCAGGTGTTTTATTATTTATGGTTCTGCCAGCAGCTGTGTCAACCATTTGTCGAGTCGAAGGATTCAAGCCATTATGAAAGGTTTGAACCTGCAGCCAAAGCGGTAACCCATGGTGAGGGCATGTTCTTAAGAGGGCCTTGTATCTCTCCCATGTATTGTAGAGTGTTTCTAAAACCATCTGCACAAAGGAAGAAATATCATTACGTAATTTAGCCGTTTTAGCCGATGAAAAATATTTTAATAAAAACTTTTCGGTCATTTGTTCCCAAGTAGTGATTGACCCCTGTGGCAACGAGGTCAACCACTGTTTAGCTTTGTTTCTCAATGAAAAAGGGAATAATCGAATACGAATGGCGTCATCAGAAATGCCATTAATTTTAAATGTATCACATAGTTCCAAAAAGTTTTCCAAGTGAGCGTTGGGATCCTCGTCCTGCAAACCATCAAACTGAACAAACTCTTGTATCATTTGAATTGTGTTAGGTTTCAGTTCAAAAGTATTTGTGGCTACAGCCGATCTAACTATGCTCGATACAGTTCCTATTGAAGAAGTTTTAGCATAATCATACATAGTGCGCAGAGCAGGATTCTGATTAACAGCAATCGCAAGAGGTAGCGGATTTTCTTTGTTTTCAGCCAGCTCCTCGGTTGTGGTTGAAGAATCATCCTTTTGCTCGCCCTCTATGTATCTTAGGCTTCACCTTATTTCTCTCCAGTTTCTGTGAACTGTACGGATGATCTCACCATCAAAAAGTAGTGGTCCTGACAGGTTTCTTCTGGGCATAAACTAGAAAAACCTATCAGAAGGAAATAAGAGAAAAATTAGAAAAGAAAATAAAAATTTAAATTGTAATAAAAGTAAAGTGGCTAAAGTAATAAAAATCGAACTTTCCTAATATCCTAGTTCCCCGGCAACGGTGCCAAAATCTTGTTGCGTGATATTCGTAACAAGTTTTAAAGATTTATAAATGAAACGTTCTTGAGACTAACTTATTATCACGATTAATGCAAGTGTACCTATCGAACAGTAGTATAGTTCAGCAAGACCAGATTATCGAACCCAAAGGAACTATGAGTACTAGTATTTACTTTCTTTTTATTATCTAGCCTAAAATTTAAGAGGTTTGGTTGTCTAAACTAATTACTAACTAAGAATACACAGAAAGAAAAACTTGGGAAAATACTTTTGGGAAAATTCGATTGATTGAGACAATACCTAAGGACAAATCCACCTAGACTTCACTTGTTATTTGACTCTGAATCAGACGATTAATTCATTTGACTTGATCCGTCGAAATCTATAAGTTATATTATTATCTCTCTCAAGACTAATAACGTCTAACCCTAGGTTGAATAATTGAAATCTCTTTCTAGTTAACACCCTAAAATTGCATTAACTCGATCTATGGATTCCCTTATTAGGTTTCACTCTAATCCGGGAAAATCTTGTCACCCTATCTCTAGGTGCCAATCAACTCTGCTTAATTATGACAAATTTACTCTTAGAAAGGGTCTATTCCTCCTCTGAATAAGAGCTTAACTTGAATCAATATCCTGGAATATCAAAACAGGAATTAAGAACACATAATTAAGAACAAGTCAAATATTTATCATACAATTCAGATAATAATAACAAGATTTGTCTTAGGTTTCATTCCCCTTAGGTATTTAGGGGTTTAGTTCATACTTATAAAAGAAAACATCTCAAAAGCATAAAGATAACAAAACATAAGAAATCCCAAAACTCCTGAAGAAACTTGAAGGGAGATATCCAGTCTTGATGATGAATCCGACTCTTGAGATGGATCAATTGGCTTTCCTTGAGTAATTCCTTGCTTCCTACTCTACATCCCCCTTCCTAAGTGCCTCCTCAAGTGTTTAAATAGGCTTTGGAATGCCTAAGAGCCAAAGCCTAAGAGCCCTCAAAATTGGCCTTTTTTCGAATTGGACTAAACTTGGGTTCGGAAAGGACACGCCCGTGTGCAATTACTGAAGGCTGTGGTCAAGGTTGTTAAATGGACACGGGCGTGTGATCCACTCGTGTAAATCATGCTTCGATCCTGCCAAATTGACACGGCTGTGTGAGGAAGTCCAGGCCGTGTTGTTTTCCCATGTGGGTCCATTTTCTCCGTTTTTGGCCTGTTTGATTCTCTTTTTTCTCTTTTGTGCTCTCCTAAGCATAAAACATGAAATTAAAGGATTAGGAGCATCGAATTCACCAAATCTAAGGAGAAACCATCCATAAATGTGTTAGGCATGGGGTAAAAATACGTGTAAATTACGGTTTATCAAATGGCTAAAGTAATAAAAATTGAGTGTTCTTAATATCCTAGTTCCCCGGCAACAGCGCCAAAAACTTGATACGTGATATTCGCGTCAGGTTTTAAATATTTATAATTAATCATTCTTGAAACTAACTATTATCAAGATGAAGGCAAGTGTACCTATCGAACAGTAGTATAGCTTTAACAAGACCGGATTGTCGAACCCGAAGGAACCAAGACTACTAGTAATTACCTTTTTTTATTATCTAGCCTAAAAATTAAGGGATTTGGTTATCTAAACTAATTACTAAACTAAGAGTGCACAGAGAGAAGATTAGAAAAAACCATTTGGGAAAACTCGATTGATTAAGACAATACCCAAGGAAAAATCCACCTAGACTTCACTTGTTATTTGACTTTGAATCAGACAATTTATTCATTTGACTTGATCCGTAGAAATCCCTAAGTTATATTATTATCTCTCTCGAGACTAATAACGTCTAACCCTAGGTTGATTAATTGAAATCTCTTTCTAATTAACACCTAGTGTTGCATTAACTCGATCTATGGATCCCCTTATTTTCACCCTAATCCGGCAAAATCTTATCACCCTATCTCTAGGCGTGCAATCAACTCCGCTTAATTATGATAAATTTACTCTTAGACAAGGTCTATTCCTCCTCTTAGTAAGAGCATTAACTCGAATCAATATCTTGGAATATTAAAACAAGAATTAAGAACACATAATTAAAAACAAGTCAAATATTTATCATACAATTCAGATAATAATAACAAGATCCGTCTTAGGTTTCATTCCCCTTAGGTATTTAGGGGGTTTATTTCATAATTATAGAAGAAAACAACTCAGAAGAATAATGAATACAAAACATAGAAAACCCAAAAACCCCTAAATGGAAATTGAAGGGAGATCTTCAGTCTTGATGATGAATCCGGCTTCTGAGATGGACCAATCAGCTTCCCTTAAGTAATTCCTTGCCTCCTACTCTGCGTGCCTTTCCTAAGTGCCTCCTTAGGTGTTTAAATAGGCTTTAGAATGCCTAAGAGCCCTCAAAATTTGCCTTTTCCAAATAGGGTTATACTTGGGCTCGGCAAGGACACGCCCGTGTAGTCTACCCGTGTAAGTCGTGCTTTGACCTTGCCAAAGGGACACGATCGTGGGACACGCCCGTTGAGGAAGTCTAGGCCGTGTTGATTTTCCATGTGGGTCTATTTTCTCCATTTTTGACCCGTTTCTCGCTCTTTTTACTCTCCTATGCTCACCTAAGTATAAAACATGAAATTAAAGAATTAAGAGCATCGAATTCACCAAATCTAAGGAGAAACCATCCATAAATGTGCTAAGCATGGGATAAAACATGTATATGTTACGATTTATCACACTGCCATGTGTCTCAATCGTGTGGAGGACACAACATAGCACACGGGCATGTGGCTTGGCCGTGTGGATCATTTTATTTTGCTGACGTCATAAACAAAAAGTTACATGACTTGAGGACACGGGCATGTTGAAGACACACGAGCGTGTCCCTGTGTCCTCACAGGCGTGTGACCCTGTTTCATGAAAATTTCTCTAAGTTTTCCCAGAGGTTTCTAAAGTCCTAGGTTTAGTCCCGAACCACCCCGATGTATGTTTTAGGCCTTGAAAGCCTGTATAAGGGACGATTTACATGATTTTGAAATGTTTTAATTTGGATGAAATTTTATGGCTCGATTTTGGATGTTTGTGAATGTTTAAGTCTGGTAACGCCTCGAACCCTGTCCTGGCTTCAGATATGGGTAAGGGATGTTACATTTAGTGGTATCAAAGCTACAATTTAATCAGTTCTCAGACTAACCTAGCATGAATGAGAGTCTAGCTATACACGCCACCAATCCGTGATAGTGTGATGTCTCCCGATGCGAATGAGAACCATCTTGTTTAGACAGAGGTACTCTCCAACCGAGCTACACCGACCATGTTAAATGAAGCTAAGGTATTCGAGTAAAGTACAGTTATGATGAGCCTAAACTCAGAAAGTATGAATAAAATTTCATGATATGTATGTGATAACATGTGAGATAAAAATTTATGTTACGAGGAATACTCATGCTTGTTTGATATTCATATGTTGTTGTGCACTTGACTTGTTTGATTAAGTGAATGTGATAAAAAGAAATTCATAAAAGTATGAATAAAGGTTTATAATATCATATTACGAATAAAAATGTCATTTTCCCAATTGGACGTTGAATGTTGATGGATTTTAACGATATCTTTAAATGAGACAAAGGATTATAATGTAATGAACTTATTTATGTTAAATTGATGGATTGATTCATATGAATGTAATGATATGTATATGATGAAGTGCCAGATAAAAGTTTTGATTGTGACATACTTATCCATGTTTTTTTGGCCCTCATAAGATGTTATGTGCATGACTTGTTTGATTGAATGAATGGGATAAGTAAAGTTATTTAGAATCCATAGAATGCATGTATAAATGCATTGGTTTAAATAAGATAACTGAAAAGTTCGTGTCATACAAACGTGAATAATAGTTTGCCTGAAGTGGATGATATGCTTGTGAAAATGTTACTATGATGATGAAATAGTGTTATATTTATATGTGTATGAGAGACGAGTTAGGGACCTTACGACCCCACCTCCTTACCAGAGTGGTGTTTTGTAAAGGATTTCATAAGATCAGTGTTGAATAAGCTCACAAGTATGAGACCAAAGAGTTTAGCTGTAAAATGATTATAACTATGATTAGAGATTAATTGGATTAATAAGTAAAGACAGAGCTAGTAAAGTGCGATGTCGAGAAACATATTAACTGGAATTTATTCAGAACCAATCTTCTTCAATGAAAATCATAATATGGGATTTGTAATAACAGAAATAGTTGGAGGAATAAATCTTGACATGTAAGATATCAGAATATGGTAATTACAGTAAGCAGATTATGACTGTCTCTCTTGAGATACTCTATGAGTTCATTTACTCTCGAAAGTATTACTGGGGCTATCTATTTTCAGATAAATTGTTATCGTGCGAAAATGTTTTCTAATCTTGGAATAAGACGAAAGTATTGATAGTCTGACTGGTATATGATCTGTATTGCTCTATTTTCCCTCTGGCATTCTATTACATTCCATCTATTAGGATTTTATGAGATAATGTACCTAATGTTATGATTCTGTTCCTTCTAATGGATACTCTATTCGATATACATATATGGGAAGGTACATTATCCTTGTTGCATTTAGTTCCAGTGGGCTTGAATGATCTATTCTTCTGGACTTCTTTCTTCTAGGAAATTATCGAAATCTTCCATATTTTCTTATGAGCTTTGTTCTGGGTCTTTCATTATGATATTGTATCTTGGATTTCCTTATCTTGGATTTCTCTATCTTGGAGATCTTGGTTTTCTTGTTATCTATATCTGAAATTTATCAATCACGGCTCATATCTACAATGTGTTCTTCAGTTGTGATAATCATGTCAAGTGTGACTATGCTTCTACTTTGATCATAGTAATGTGGTAATTCTAGTATCTGGATTTCTCTAAATTTTTGTGAAGCATTTGACATCGGCAAAGGCATAAGTGGTGAAATTGATAGTATCAGCTTTTATGATGGGTTTCTTGTCTCAAGAAAGTTAATCAAGTTAATGCCTTCGATTGGGAACATTTATACTACCTCGAGCTAATGCAATTGAAATGAACATTGATTAGTATGATGAGTGAATTTTGCATGATTACATGTTAAATCGTTTTGACAACTGAAAGGAAAGATTTCCTGAAACTTTATCAAGTAATAATTAAGACCGACTTGGTTGTTCAGTTCGTATGGGTTGTTGTTTGAAAGATTTAATGGGATATTTATGTCCAAATTTTTTCCCAAGTCTGAGAATAAGATTTTATCTCTCCGGGTAAAAGACAGATAGTTTAAATGAAAGTGTATATATCTTAGAAGACTTTGATACGATTTAAAGTTGCTTTGAATGATAAAGTTTTTGTCCTTTGAAAGTTGAATGGTCTACTACATCTTGGTAACGATTTGAATATATAAGAATATTATTAGCCGAAGCCTTGAAACTGGTTTAGTCTGCATTGAGCAAAGACTTTTCGATTTTCAGTGATGTGTTTTAAGACAAGAAAGGCAGTGTGATAGCTTAAAGTCTCTGCTGTCATAGAAAGACTTAAGTTGATATAGTGTAACTGGCTTGAATTGTTAAAGGATGATAAGATAGTTATGGTATATCTCTAATAATGAGATTACTATAGATTTCATATTAGAATTATTCATATCTTTGAAAGAGAAAAATGTCATATGACTTGTTGTTAAGTAATTGATGAATCTGCAAATCGTGTCCGTAAGTACTGAATTTCCTCTCATCAGACTTATGGGATTAAGTATCTTTAAGATTGTTGAATTTCTTAAAATGCTAGTTTTTGTTAATCGGATTGAAATCCGGGATTTATATCATGAATTATTGAAAAAGCTAATTGAGGCTCTGAATTTTAATGATGACCAGAGGTCGAACTAGTGAACTGTCGGGCTATATAAAATGATAGAGAACTTAAGGCCATGATGATCAGGTTGGCTATGCCATTTGAATCCGAGAGAATTCAAGTATGATGTGTATATACATATTCTATGACGGTATGGGTTCGACCCTTATATACATGAGTTCTCTGATAGAAGTCAAGATTCGATTGATGCGTCGTATAACACAGAATTGTTCATGACTTTAGTATGAAAAATTAAAGAGCTAAGTATTAAACATGGCCTGAGTAAAGGTTCTCAACAATGATTATGATATAATGGAGTTTATGTGAAAACTGAACCACTGTTCTGGAAAGATTTTCGAGGACAAAAATCCCTAAAGGGGGGAGAGTTGTAACATCCCGAATTAGGGCCTAGTCAGAACAGTGGTTTCGAGACCACAAATTTGATACAATAAAATTTGTTTTTATTATATTTTTATGGTCTACAATTTCATGGGATGATTTCGTGAAAATTTCGTTTGAAAATTTTGACGTTTGGGCACTCAATTTGGTCAAAACGACTAGATTGTAAAAAGTGCAAAAGTTGAGTTCTACATATTAGAGGTGTCTAATTGTTATGAAATTTTAAATTGGAGGCCCTTAAATGGTAATTAGATGAATGGATAATTTTTTGGACAAAAATGGACATGAAATGGGTGAAATAGAATATTTTTAAGTTAGGGGCATTTTGGTAATTTAGTAATTAAAATGAATTTAAAAAAATTAAAAGCCAATTTTTATCCATCTTCTACCCCATGGTCGAAACTTGCATGGAGAAGACATAGCTAGGGTTTTTCAATCTTCCAAGCTCGATTGTAAGCTTGTTCTAGCCCCGGTTTTAATGATTATTACGTTTTTGAAATCCTCGTAACAAGATCTACTCATTTCCACCCATATTTTGAGCTAGGGTTTGTGTTTAAAAATTTACCCATGGATGACATGCATGTTTTTTTATGTCTAATGGTAGAATATGAATGCTTGGTGTGTAATAAACGACTTTTACTAAGTGATATTTGGTGAAATTGTCAAAAAGGACCGTTTTGTAAAAGTTACAAAATTTGTCATAAAAGTGTGATTTAGTGGAAATTAGGGGCTACTACTGTTATGAAAACGATTTGGCTAGGCTTAAAATGCAAGTAAATTGAATAAAAATCATTTACGAGCCTAGGGGCCAAAGTGCAAATATGTGAAAGTTTAGGGGTCAAAATGCAAATTTGTAAAAGTATGATTTTTGGACCCATATGATTAATGTGACTAATTAGTAAGCTAAATTTGGTATTATAAATTAAGGAAAATGAGATTCAGGCATAGATTGGAATTGAATGAGATTATGGACTAAATCAGAATATATAGTCGTACTCGAACCTTAGGTAAGTTCATGTGTGATTTTAATAATGCAATATTGATATTATGTGATTATTTTGATGATATAACTTGTTCTTGATGTTTTGCTATTATGATGAAAATGTTGCAATGCCATGTGATTATGAGATATTGCTATGTGAATGAAGCCACAATTCGAGTACGTCCAGTAAAGGTTTGGAAGTTTGATGGAATATGATGTTTCTTTGAAATGAGTAAGTTTGTATGTAAATAATATTTTGATTCTTTTTATGTTATTATCTTTTGTTATTATATGAGATGTGGCTGCCTATAGAATGATCAATTGATGTAAACTACGAATCGGAATTGACTAAGACCAAGTTAGTAAAATGTTGAAAAGTGAAGAATTTCCCTATTGAACCTTTGGAATAGAAGAGATACAAATGATTCGTTGTGAGTCACGTGTGTAGTACTAAATGCAGGCTACTACGTGTACTAGATTGATAGGTCGCATGTGTAGTACTAAGTGCAGGCTACTATGCGTACCCTTAACTTCGATCACGTGTGTAGTACTAAGTGTAGGCTACTACGTGTATCAAATGGTTAAGTCACGTGTGTAGTACTAAGTGCAGGCTACTACGTGTACCAGATTGATAGGTCGCATGTGTAGTACTAAGTGCAGGCTACTATGCATACCTGTTTACTTCGATCATGTGTGTAGTACTAAGTGCAGGCTACTACGTGTATTAGATGGTTAAGTCACGTGTGTAGCATACCAAATTGATAGGTCACATGTGTAGTACTAAGTGCAAGCTACTATGCGAACTAGAGACCTTCGGTTACAAGGGTGGTATATGCACAGGCCACCGGGCACCTGTTATTATTTCGATGAGTTCAACGGGAAATTTACTAAGTGAAAATACATATGTACATGACTATGTGATGAATAAGTGTAGGTATATCGATGTGAAAAGTTGTGAGCAATGTGCGTGATAGTTGAGTGAATCTTTTGTTAAGATAAAATGGAGTAAGTAAAATTATGTAAAAATGAAATTTTGTAATAAAATAGTTTTGGACAACAGCAGTTGTGTGACTTTGAAAAATCACAAAAAAATGGTAGAAACTGAATTAGAGGTTAAATAAGATATGAAATTAAATCTTGATGAGTTTATTTTCTCATAAAAGAAACGGTGAAGGCAAAAGAATTTCATATTCTGTGACAATTGGATTTTTGTGAGAAAGGGTCAGAATGATTTTGGAATCTCCTATTCTGATTTTGGAAAATCATTAAAAATTTTACAAAAATAATTATGGGTCATAATTTGAATTCAAAAAATCCTTAATGAGTCTATTTTCAAGAGGAATTGATAGGGACAGCATCCGAGATTTGTACCATGAGATAAATAATTTTTAGGGAAGAAAGATAGGAACTGTTAGACCGTGAAATAGGGGTATCTTTAATGAATAAACTGTACTTATTGGCTAGACCAAAAATTCTGAAAATATTATCGTAATAAGATATTTGAGTCTAGTTTCATAGAAAATTAACATATCTTAATTTGGTGTTTTGTAGCTCTAGATATAAATAAATTAGTAACTATGACTTGAGAAAATAGCATGACCAAAAAATCAGCAAAAGTGTAATTATGATTACATTTTCATGGAATCATGTTGATAATTTGCTTATTATTTTCATATGGACTTACTAAGCTTTAAGCTTACTCCCTCCTCTCCATTTCGTTAGTTTTCTCAGGTCAACTCGGGGTTGGAGACCGTCGGAGGCAGCATCAAGCCAACAACTCTGGAGTATTGTCATATGTTTATTAAATACTTTCAAGTGAGTGGCATGTATAAGGACTAGTTTTTATGTTAGATGTTGTTATGATTAGCCAAATGTATCGGCTCATATTGATTTATTGTATATGGCCATGAGATGTGGCTTAAATGGTTATGGCTTGTAAGCCTAATTATTCATGCTATGTGTTAATATTTGTGATGTGTTTATAATTGGTTTTATGAATGATTAGTATAACACATGTACATGATGAATGCTCTAAGACCATTTGAGGTGTTCATGGCCATGGAATGAATGTGTGGCATGGTAGTAAGTGGATAATGATTGAATATGGACAATTGTAGAATGTGAATTGGAATATGTAACTTAGTGTAACATGAGTATAGGTAATAAACACATGTTTGACAACATGTAAATGCTTTAACGGAATTTTACTAAAGGATGATTAACCATTGAATTGATGTTATAATGTGTATCTATAATGTGTATAAGTATGGGAGAGAATTAAAGACAACATAAGGCTTGAAAAATAGCCCAAGTGTTAGCTACATCGGCAGAGACACGGCATGTGTCTCAGTCGTGTTGAAGACACGGCTTAGCACACAGACGTGTGGCTTGGCCGTGTAGATCAATTTGTTTTGCTGACATTATAAACAAAGAGTTACATGGCCTGAGGACACGTGCATGTTGAAGACACACGAGCGTGTCCCTGTGTCCACACAGGTGTGTGACCCTGTTTCATGAAAACTTCTCTAAGTTTTCCCAGAGCTTTCTAAATCCTCGGTTTAGTCCCGAACCACCCCGATGTATGTTTTAGGCGTCGAAGGCCTGTATAAGGGATGATTTACATGAGTTTGAAAATTTTTAATTTGGATGAAATTTTATGGCCCGATTTTGCATGTTTTTGAATGTTTAAGTCTGGTAACGCCTCGAACCCTGTCCCGGCTTCGGATACGGGTAAGGGATGTTACACCTATCGAATAGTAGTATAGCTATGGTGAGTCGGAATATCGTATCCACGAGGACTAAAAGTACTAGTAATTACTATCTTTTTATTATCTAGTCGATAAATTGATGAGATTGATTTTTAATCTATAATTAACTAAACTAATTACTAAGGACGTGACAGAGACCGAATTGGGAAAATATTTGAAGAAAACCAATGAGATGACAATACCTAGGAAAGAATCCACCTAGACTTCACTTATTATTCTGAATCTGATTTAAACGATTTATTCACTTATGCTTTGATCCGTAGAAATCCCTAAATTATGTTAATATCTCTTTCAAGAGTAAGAAAAACTGACTCTAGGTTGATTAATTGAAATCTCTTTCTAACTAAAACGCTATTGTCCCATTAACTCGATCTATAGATTCCCTTATTATATTTAACTCTAATACGGTAGATTTATGTCATCCTATTTCTAGGATTGCATACAACTCCACTCAATTATGTCAAATCTACTCTTAAACAGGGTCTTTTGCTCCACTAAAATAAGCACATCACACTTGAATTAATATCCCAAAAATATTAAAGCAAGAAATAAGCATACATAATTGAAAACAAGAATCAAGTATTTATCATGTAATTCAGAAAATCAAATAATAAGATCCATCATAGGTTTCATCTCCCTAGGTATCTAGGGAATTTAGTTCATAATTTGGGAGGAAACATCTCAAAATTAGAATGACAACAAGACATAAGAAACCGAATAAAACTTCGAAGGAAATTTGAATGGAGATCTTCAATCCTAATGGAGATCTACTTCTGATTTGATTTCAACTGCGTTCTTCGAGTAATTTCTTCATTCTACTCTGTGTGTTCCCTTTAATCCTCTTCTAATATGTATTTATAAGCTTTAGAATGCTCAGAAACCCTAAAAATTGGGTTTTTCCGCATAAAAGAGAAGCAGGGCTCGAAATCGACATGGGCTGGCACATGGGTGTGTGGCCAGCCCGTGTGGATCACACGAGCATGTGCCCAACCCGTGTGAAAATGCCCAGGTCGTGTGGTTCCTGAACACAGCTCTTTTTTTCTGATTTTAGCCCGTTTTTCACTCTTTTCACTTCCCTGTGCTCACCTAAGTATCGAAACATGAATTTAAAGGATTAAGAGCATCAAATTCATTAATTCACATAATAAATCATCCAAAAACATGCCAAGCATGGGATTAAAACATGTTACTTTTATGGTTTATCAATTTCCCCACACTTAAGCGTTTGCTTGTCCTAAAGCAAAATCCTCAACTCACAATTAGAATTAATCTTTCTCAACTCATAATTCTCATCAATAATGTTTTGTCATAATTCACAAATAATCACACATTGATAATTCAACTAAAAGAGCATTAAATATTCAAACAATCCAAGTTGAGCATTTTTAATCATGAAAACATAAGTATTTCCCCTTATCTAAGTAATTACCTTTAATTCAAAATCGACAATAATTGACATCCTTGCTAAAGATTCACTCAAATTACTCAATGTGTTAAAGGTTCAAAAATTAAGCACTCAAAAGTCAAATATGAAAAGTCATTACCATAGGCTTGCATGAAAATCAAATCTCCACCACTATAAAATGAGATGATACACAAATCAAAAGGTCTTTATAAGGTTGTAATGGGGCTTAGGTTAAAGGTGTGGAGAAAAGCTGAAAAAGAAGGTTAGAATCGAGATCGAATTGATAAATTACCAAACTAGAAAAATAACAAATGATAAATTACAAATAATTATATCAATTGAAATTATTCAAGAATAACACAAGCTTCTTCTCAAAACTATTCAAGCTCAATTAACAAATTACTAAATAACTATATATGTATATTTTTTTCTCTGTTTTAATGATTTTTTTAATATGTAAATAAGAAGAAATAATTTAGCAACTTAATCAAAATGCTTAATCAGGCAATTAATCAAATCAGATCTCGATAAAAATGGAGTCAATAAAACGGGAAAAATATTTTCGATGAACAAAAAATGAGTTATGAGTTATCATTAATGGGTAAATCAAGAAATGGTGTGTTAGGCTCAAAGGGGTTCACTAATGATTAATTATAAATGTACTCTTTTTATGGGATAAATGGGTTAAAACCTAAGTGCCTTTATCATCTCAGTATATCAAATCAAAGGTGTGGTCTCGACAAGCATAATCGAAGCAATTTCTAGAATAACAAATCAATATTGACACACTCATAACCAATAATAAAACGAGCAAGAAAAGTGTATGCTCTAAAGGCTCAAAATCTCACAAAAAATTATGGTTTTTTATATCAATCTTTCAAATCTCAAACTTCAAGGTAATACCTCAATCCAGGGAAACTACCTAAATTTTTAGTTCTGAAAATAGACTTATCATGCTTGGTTCTCTCATGTCTTAAATTTTAATCAATCAATGCACAAATATCTATGAATTTAATCTAAAACATATCAATGATAATCACAAATCGATAAGAATTCATTCTAATAGTAATATGAGAAAATTACTTGAATGCAAGACATAATTCAGGGATTTTCTAATAATCATATAAATAACCTCCTTACATTTAAGATGTACATTGTCTTCAATGTTCAAATAGATATAATCACAATAAAAATAGAATATCATAATAGAGGGAGAGAATTGAAACTGCCTTGAGTATTAAATGAAATCCCCAGAATAGTAAAAAGCGGAATTGTAGACAAATCTTAAATGTAGTGTATGATTTTGAGCAAGCTATTAAGAAAATAAACATAAGTAGTGGAGAAGATTAAGGGATTATACTCGATTAAAATAACCGAAATAAATAAAAATATAGCTCAAAATATAAAACTAAAAGAAGTTTAAGAAAATAACAATAGAAATAAAAATAGAAATAAAACTAAAAATAAAATAAATGGACTCAATGGTCCTCATCATCAGACACATCAGTTTTGTGAGTCGTCGTCGTTGGAGAGGAGATATGGAAATGCTTACAGATCCTCTGTAACACCCTATACTCGTAACCCATACCGGGGCAGAGTACAAGGCATTACTTAACTCGGTTTTACGCATACAACCAATCTCAAGTCACCAAGACTCGGTCCAAATTAAAACAATTTTCAATTTCTACTTTAAAATACTTATTATGGGCCTACAAGCCCTAAATCGATCATTGAAAACTATTCGAAACCATTCTGGGTCCTCAACCCAACCATAAGAAGTTTGCTTTTGAAACATGGCACACGCCTGTGTGGAAGGGTAACACGCCCGTGTGGCTATTTTGACATGATCGTGCTGACAGCCCATGTGGCTCACACGGCTTGAGCACTCAGGGACTCGCCCGTGTCCCGCGCCCATGTGGAATTAATTTCTAATTCACACCTACAGGGGTTTCCACACGACCAGACACACGCCCGTGTCAACAGCCCATGTCCCTCACATGGCCACAACACGCCTGTGTCCTAGCCCATGTGCAAAAACCTAGACATTCTATTTCTGAAGTCAGCATCCCCAAAATGCCACACTGCTGTCTCTGCCCGTGTGTTTAATACCATGCATACTGACTTGAAATTTATACATGCAGGGGACACACGGCCGGTCCACACGCCTATAGGGCTGACCGTGTGTCACACACGGCCTAGACACACACCCGTATGTCTACCCATATAAACATTATAAGGCTATTTACCAAGCCTCATCGCCACCCTTGCATACCTATTTTCATATCAATACCAAAACAAGCATAATTTCCAAATCAAATTAGCCACAATAGACATTCATTCAACCATGAAGAAGAATCTTTTATTAACTCAAAATGAATGTTAGCCATCATTCAAGACTTAATACCAAGTGTAGGATCTATCCCAAGCCAACACTTTTGGCCAATTCTCAAAGACACAAAATAATAAGATCTAGCCCTATACATGCCATATTCAAAAATATAACTCCAACTATATCGAATGCTTCGGCTGATAGTGTGATCAATATCTCTGATTTCCAGTGATCCTTGAGCTAATTAGGCGACACTGTAAGGAAATGGAAAGAAAAAAAGAGTAAGCATAAAAGCTTAGTGAGTTGCATATAAATAACTATACAACAACAAATTCATCAATGATCATCATGCTCATAACACAAAAATAGGCACACGCATAACTTACTCGTTTCCCTCCATACAAATCACATATTCTATATTGAGCTCATTCCTCATACACACTAATTAGGTACCTGTATCGCTCACAACACGGTTATACTTCCCTTATTAACTCACAATCATAACTTTCATCGTTGAACCATTCGGAACACTATCGGATATTACATAAGTCTCAAACATGGGGTAAGATGCCGATGCTATGTCCCAGACATGGTCTTACACTAGCTCTCATATATCTGTTCCCATGCCATGTCCCAGACATGGTCTTACACTGACACATCTCGTAGCTGATGCATGTCCCAGACATGTCTTACACTGGCTTACATCTCGAGGCCGATGCATGTCCCACACATGTCTTACACTAGCTTTCGTCTCGATGCCGATGCCATGTCCCAGACATGGTCTTACACTAGCTTACATAATGTGGCCGATGCATGTCCCAGAATGTCTTACACTAGCTCACACAAGTGACCCTAATGTTACGGCCTGAATGTTCAGTTTATTTCGTATGTTCAACGGGAACCCTACTATCTCTATTATTATTATACTTTCTCAATTCCACAATCAAGCAATTCATGCTATATTAATTCAAAGACAATTCAACACATAAATTATTAATGTGGTTGTATTATTTACATACAACTTACCTTGGATTACAAAATACACACAACTAGTCAGTTTAGTCGATTTGTTTGGCTTTCCCCCGATCTAGGTTCGGATTTGGCAATTCTTGATCTATATTAGCAAAATACACTCATTTAGTCACTAAATAAAATTAGGCAATCCAAAATTTATGTCTTAGGTAAAATGACCATTTTGCCCCTAGACCTTGACAAAATGACCATTTTGACCCTATGCTCAAAAATCAATTTTTATGGAATTTTTTTGTATTTCAATCCTAGCCGAACTCTTTTTTCTCTTATAGCAACCCCAAATTCTCACTATTTCACACACTTATCATCTATTTTGCAACTTATGCAAAATAGTCCCTTTAGGTGTTTTCATGCTAACACCAATCACAAAAGTTGCTTCTGACACAACTAGGACTCATATTCTTCCATAAAAACTTAGAAACTATCACAAATGTATCCATGGAAAAACCCTAGAATCTTGTTTATTATGCACAATAATCCTCTCATTTGAAAGCTTATGCTTCAAGGAGTCCAAAAATGTAAAAATCATTAAGAGAAACTATCATAATCACTTACTTGAGAGGGCTTAAAGTTGCTGAAATTTTTAAAGCTTTCAAACCCCAATAATGGTTGATTTTCGGTCAAAAAGGAGAAAAATGGATGAAGAAGGTGAATACTAGGCTTTAGGGTATTATTAGAATACATATTATGACATCAACCAGCCTAACCCTTTGACCAATTATCCATTCTTGTCTCATGGCTGGACAAGCTCTTCTAATAGGGTCTAATTGCCCTTTAAAATCCCCCAATTTTGATTCTCTAACAAAATAACACTTTAGCTATCAATTTAGGACTTTTACACTTTATGCGATTTAGTTTTTTTCGTAATTGGGCTCATAAACGTCAAAATTAACATACGAAATTTTTCATGCACTAATATGTTCATGCCAAAACGTAAAAAAAATAATAAAATAATCTTTTTAACTTTGGATTTGTGGTCTCGCGACCACTGTTCTGACTACGCTCTAAATCGGGTTGTTATATTTCTCCCCCTTTAGGGATTTTTGTCCTCGAAAATCTTACCTGTGAATAAGTTCGGGTACTGATCTCTCATAGTCTCCTTGAGTTCCCACATGGCTTCCTCGACTCCATGTCTATGCCAAAAACCTTTAACAAGTGCTATACTCTTATTTCTCAATTATTTGACTTCCCGGGCTAAAATCTTGACCAGCTCTTAGCCATAAGACATGTCCGAAAGAATCCCAGCCTCTGTCGGCTCAATCACATGCGAAGGGTCTGATCTATATTGACGTAGCATAGACACATGAAATAGGTCGTGAATTTTTTCCAATTCTGGTGGCAAATCCAATCAGTTGGCAACTGGCCCCACTCTCTCGGTAACACATAAGGTCCTATAAAGCGAGGACTCAACTTGCCTTTTCTACCAAATCTGAAAACTTTTCTCCATGAAGATACTTTTAAAAATACCTTATCACCGACTTGAAACTCAATTTCCTTTTGTTTCAAATCCGCATATGATTTCTGTCTATCTGAGGCGACCTTCAAGCAGTGACGAATTACTTTGACTTTCTCTTCAGTCTCTTTGACTAAATCGACCCCATGAATCTGGTGCTCTCTCAACTCAGTCTAGTATAAGGGCGTTCGAAACTTTTGCCCATACAAAACCACATAAGGCACCATTTTCAAACTTGTCTGATAACTGTTGTTGTAGGCGAATTCGACCAAGGGTAAGTATCTTTCCCAACTTCCCTGAAACTCAAAGACGCAACATCTCAACATGTCCTCTAGAATCTGAATCACTCTTTCCAACTGACTGTCAATTTGTGAGTGGAACACCGTATTAAAACTCAACTTCGTTCCCATTGCTTCTTCTAATTTTTTCCAAAACCTCGAGGTAAACCGCGGGTCTCAGTCTAATATAATCGATAACGGCATTTGATTGCGTGATTCGTAACAAGTAATAAATATTTATAATGAAGATCAAACCTAGACTAACTATTATCATGACGAAAAGGTAAGCGCACCTATCAAACAATAGTATAGTAATGGCAAAACCGGGATATCGTACCCAAAGGAACCAAAAGTACTAGTAATAACTATCTTTTTATTATCTAGCCTAAGAATAAAAGGGTTAGTTTATTAAACTAATTATCTAAACTAATTAACTGATTTAATTAAAGCGGAGAGAAAATTTGGAAAAAGACTTGAAGAAAGTAATTGATAAAGACGAGACCCAAGGAGCAATCTACCTAGATTTCACTTGTTATCTGACTCTGAACCGGACGATTTATTCACTTGACTTGATCCGTGAGATTCCCTAACCTATGTTATTATCCCTTTTGAGACTAATAACGTCTAACCCTCAGTTGAATTAATCAAAATTTCTTTCTGAATTAAAACCCCTAAGAAAGCAGTAAATCACTCTATGGACTCCCATTTTAGGTTTCACCCTAATCCGAAAAAATCTCGTAACCATATTTCTAGGCATTCGATCTACTCCGTTTAATTATGCCAAATCTACTCTTAGGCAAGGTCTATTCCTCCTCTGCATAAGCACATCAAATCATGAATTAATACCAAGAATATCAATTCAAGCCTTAAGAACACATAATTAAGAACAGTATTTATCATACAGTTCAGATAATAATAACAAGATCCATCATAGGTTTTATCCCCCTTAGGTATCTAAGGGGTTTAGTTCATAATAAAATAAGAGTACATCTCAAAAGTATAAAAATAACAAAACATGAAGAAAACTCTAAAAAACCCCTGAAGGAATCTAAGAGAGATCTTCAGTCTTAGAGTAGCTCCGGCTTTTAGGATGGATCGTCTAGCTTCCATCAAGTAATTCCTGGCGTGTGGTTCTGTATTCCAAAAAAGTTCTGGAAGAGGCCCCCTCTATGGGTCATACTTAGGGTGTTTATATAGGCTTTGGATTGGCTTTCTTCCTCCCTAAATACCCTTTTTCCGTGTAAAATACAACTCTTTGAAAAAGGGACATGCCCGTGTGACGTGATTACCAGGCCGTGTTCGAACCATTAAATTGCCACGACCATGTGGGCTCAATGGCCAGGCCGTGTGAATCGTGTAAACCTTGGTCGACACCCCCGAAGGCCACAGGCGTGTGAGATGCCCGTGTGGTAAGGCTTAGGCCGTGTGATCTTCTCGATTTTGTTTGTTTTGTCCCTTTTAGCTTGTTTTTTGATCCTTTTGACTCTTGGTGCTCTCCTGAGTACAAAGCATGAAATAACCGGATTAAGAGCACCAAAATCCACAAATCTAGTAGTAAACATCCATAAATATGCTAAGTATTTGGGGTAAAACTATGTATAATTTGGCGTTTATCAAATACCCCCACACTTAAACATTTGCTTATCCTCAAGCAAAACTCTCATTAACTGCTAGAATTCATTCTTTTCAATCACATGATCAATATTGATAATGTTACAAACTATTCCACGAAAAATTATACAGTGAGAATTTAACTATAGTGGCATTAAAAGCCTCAAACAATCTAAATTGGATATTTTGATAATAAAAATCATAGGTAATCTCCTTCCTCTAAGTAATCAACTTTAGTCCTAAATATATAAGAGATGACATCCTCACTAAAGATTCACTCAAATCACTCAAAGTGTTTAAGGTTCAAGATTAAACACTCGATTGCCTAACATGAAAAGTTATTACCATAGGCTTGCATGAAAATCAAATCTCCACCACTTGTAAAAGATATGATACACTAATCAAAAGGTCTTTACATGGTTGTAATGGGGTTTAGGTTATAGGTATGGATACAAGCTGAAGAACAGGGTTAGAATCGAGATAATTTTATTATGTTACCCCACTATCAAAAACTTAATTACTGAACCACAAACAAATATCTAAAACTATTTTGCATGAGTTCATGACAACTTTAGCTTGCTGAGAATTACATTTCTTTTTTAAGAACAAATCAAGTCAATACAATACAGAAATCATACTTCATGATTCAGTAACAAAAAATAGGAACATAGTAAGGTAATAATATTAAATTAATCTCGATAAAAAGGTAAATTAAGTAAGAGGATTTCAGCAATAATGGGTTGATGGGTTAATGATAAGGGTTAATAAAAAAAAGTTAGTAGGCTCAAAGGGGGTTCGCTAAGGGTTTAATTATGTGGGAAGGCTTTTATGGAGTAAATGGGTTAAATCCTAAGTGCCTTTATCATCTCAGTATATCAAATCATACGTGTGATCTCGACATGTATAATCGAAGCAAGTTCTAGAATAACAGTTTAATGTTGACATACTCAAACCGCAAAAGAAGTGAGCAAGAAAGAAAGCTATATGCTCAAAAGGCTCAAAAATCTCACCAAAAATTTGGGTTTTTGATGTCATTTCTGTATACTTAGGATTTCAAGATAATACCTCAATTTAGGAGAAATAGTCTAAAAATTTTATTTCTCAAAATATCAACTAATCATGCTCGATTCTTTAAGGTCCTATAATCAAATAATCATGCATAATTCCCTTGGTCTAATTCACGACATATCAACAATAATTGTAGATCAATTAGAATTCATTCTATCAATATTATGAGAAAATCACTTAAGCACAAGACCAAATTCAGGGATTTGAGAATAATGCAAAAAGTTAGGTTTCATGTTCACCCCCCACACTTAAGATGTACATTGCCTTCAATGTACAGAGATAGATTATTCAAAATAAAGAAAATCATAAGAGGAAAGGAGGTGAAACTCCCTGTAATATGGATGTGGAGCTTGATTCTAAGGATGGAGTGTTTGGGAAAAGTGGTAGCTGCCATTGTTCTTGGCTAGATGAAGAATTTGGGTCGTTGAACATGGCACTCGTGAGGTATTGTTTCCCTTTTGTTTCCTCATTCTGTAAAATATTCCTAGCAATTTTGCTTGGAAGTCTGTAGAATCATGAAGAGCTTATTAAGAGTTGGTGTGAAAGAGAGCATAGTGGAATTACTTGTTAGAAATACCAAAAAATAGAAAAAAGTAAAATTTACTAATATAGATATGTCTTTCAAAATAAAATAATAAAATTGAAATGAAAATAAAAATAGAAATAAAATAAAAATAAGAATAAATAATAAAAAATAGGAAGATTCAATGATCCTCATCGGTGGGGCCCTCAGGTGGTGGTGCTGGAGTGGCAATGTGAAAGTGCTGGCACAGCTGCTGCATTATGGCCTGCAAATCGTCCATCTGTCGGTCCCGTCGCCAATCTCGCTCTTGAATCATCTCGAACTGTGTAGTGCAATACTGCTCAAAGTGGGCGAATCGGTCGAAAAGATATGCCAATGAAGCAGCCGCATGAACTGGTCATTCCCTAGGTGGCACGGTGGAAGGCTCCTCATGCTGTGGGGGAACATCATCAGGAATGTCCTCAAGATCCTCCTCGTCAATGGCATGCGATAGACGGTACTAAGGAGGATCGGTCCCACGTCGGCACTCGATTATCCTCATGTGTAACATAGTCGTGATGCCCTATGGGGACATCTGACCTATCAGGGTAAGCGCTGATGACTAGGCCATAGTGTTGAGGAGGCCGAAGTGTCTGGCAAGGCGCGTCACGTAGGGGCCGATGGAGATCACTCCCTTCCTATGCCACTCGGTCTAATGCCAAATGGCGAAAGCAATGAAGTAGGCCAAGTCAGTCACGTGTGCATTCGCTATGCACAATAAATAGTAGGCGTCGAGGGTGTTGACAATGTCGGTGCTCTCTCTCCTTCCGGTCAAGGTGTGTGCCAATATGGCATGGAGATATCGTAGGGAATGGGGGAGAACTGAGGCCTTCGAGCGGCTGAGGTCGTAGGTGGAAGAAAGTGGTGCCAAAGCCTTCCAGCACAAGGAGGGGGAGATGTGGATATTGCATGGTAGTGCATTCATGTCCTCCTCCTCCATAAACTCATCGGTGTAAAGTCCTAGAGCAACTCCAAACTCTAGGACACTCATCGCATGAACTAGACCTCCTAATCGGAAGTGAATGGTGCATGGGTCGTCATTGTTCGTCATCACCACCTGTAAATGAAAAGTAGAGCATAATTCTAAAGTTAGATCTAAATAAGTGGGCTCGATAATAGCGAAGAACCATTCCCATGGGTTTGTGGACAAGAGAGCGCGGATGGCATCAGCGAGCTGGACTTGCAATAGGGCAGCCCAGTCGATGCAGCGACCTGTGGTGATGGGTCGTGCGCGTAGTATCTAAAATAGCTCCTCCTGCGAAGCTTGCAGGAATTCAAGGAACGGGTACTGAACTTCGGCTGTAGCACGTACCGAGGAAAAACCTGGTCCCCTACGTCTCTTTGAGGAAGGGACCGCGGCCTTCTTACCTTTTGATGACGACATAATGTACCTGAAAATACATGAGCATTGATAGAATCCAATATACATTAGTAGTTAAGCAATAGGCCTAAAATTAGTATATGTTATTTAGTAGCTTAAACAAGTCAAATATAGAAAATTCTAAAGAAAATTCCTAACTTGTCTAAAAATAGTAACAATATCTATGCAAAGCATGTAGAATACTGATGTAGCAACACAAATTGGAAAAATAAGGTTGAGAAAGTGAACCAAAGGTTGTTGTAAAGCGGTGCATGGGCGTGTGGTGGCGAGCACGGGCGTGTGACGAAGAGAGGAAGCCGTGTGGTGGGAAAATGGAGGGTATAGGGAGGGGAAAATGGGGATTAATGCAAGGGGAGTGGATTTGAGGGTGGTTTGGGGGTTGGGAAAGTGAGAATCTGGGGAATGGTGGCTGGAATAGGGATTAGAGGTTAGGGGAGGGTAGATTTCGGCTAGGGTTTTGAAAGGAGGAAGAAGATGAACAGTTGTTTGTTTATATAGGGGAGGGCCACACGACCTAGGGCCACGCCCGTGTACTTTGAGGGTGAGCCCGTGTTTTTCGAATTTTGCGAGTTTGGTCGTGCCCGGCTACTATCACACTCCCGTGTGTCTTGGGCGTGTGTCAAACACGGCCATATCGCACAGCCATGCCTCGCTTTGTTCACTTCTCTCACGTCTATGTTTTATGGTAGCACGCCCGTGTTTTTCCTATCAAGTTCACCCACGGCCATGTCGCACGGCCATAGGGATTTATCGCACCCCGTGTTTTTGAGAAATCATGTCCTGCTTCAACACGGGCGTATCACAGGACCTTGTCTCTTCCTCTGTTTGGCCATGGCTTTAGGCACGCCCATGTGCCTGGCCGTGTGTGCTAAAAAACTTTGCAATTCAAAGACTAAGTTAATTTATTTGAAGTGTGAGAAGTTATAAAAAATAAAGAAATCAAAATATGTTAGTGCTCGGGTTGCCTCCCGAGATGTGCTTATTAATAGTCTAAGCTTGACTTACCTCTCCATTGATTTATCATGGTGGTTTGAGGAGTTCATACTCGTTTCTGCTGTCAATCTTAAAATAATGTTTTAATCGGGTGTTGTTTACCTTAAAAGTGTCGAACTTGGGATGACTCACCTCAATCGTACCGAATGGGAAAATACTGAGTACCGTAAGAGGGATTTCCTCATTTGGTATGGTAGTGACAATGTGGGGATCTGCGGCATCCAGTAAGACTTTATCGCCAACCTAAAGTTGATTAGGAGAGGTATCAGGCTTGTTTTGGCGTAGTTTTGGTTTATCTCGTGTTCTCAGTTTGTGTGCTCGCCATTCATCTAGCTCCTCTATTTGAAGCCTTCGTTCCTCATGGGTGTCTTTGTTCTCTACATGATAATAGTGCACTGTCTCCGTTGTCTTGGTTCGAGGGGGTTTTATAGCGTTATCTTGAGTTTTAGAGGCTTTGACTGAGTCGCGTGCTTGAAGTGTTACTGCGTCGTCACCTGCACGAAGTGTTAGCTCTCCTGTGCCTACATTAATAATGGTTCTGGCAGTTGCTAAAAAGGGTCGTCCTAAAATTAAAGGTACCTCGTTATCCTCATCCATATCTAAGATGACAAAGTCTACTGGGTAAATAAACTTATCAATTTTAACGAGAACATCTTTAATAATACCCTTAGGAAATCTAACTATTTTGTCAGCCAATTGTATGCTTATCCTAGTCTGTTGGGTTTACTGAGACCGAGTCGTTTAAACATTTTATAGGGCATAACATTTATACTTGCCCCTAGATAAGCTAAAGCATTATTCACAGATAAACTACCAATTAAGCAAGAAATTGTAAAACTCCCTGGATCTTTCAATTTGTTAGGTAGCTTATTCTTTAGAATAGCTGAGCAGACTGCATTGAGTTCCACATGCGATGTAGCGTCTAATTTCCTTTTATTGCTCAGAAGTTCCTTTAAGAATTTTGCTGAGTTGGGCATCTGCAAAAGAACTTCAATAAAGGGTAAGTTAATATGTAATTTCTTTAAGAGTTTAACAAACTTACCGAATTGTTCTTCTGTTCTGTCTTTCGTCATCGCTTTAGGATATGGCACATGAGGTTCATGATTCGTACTTACCTGTTTGGGGTCATTATTGTTTACCTCTTCTCGTCCTTTGTTCATCGCGTTGTTTTGTTGTATTTCTGGCTCGGGTGCAACGAGTCAGTCCTTATTTTGAGTGCTAATTGCATTGAGGTGTTCCCTTAGATTAGGTTCAGAATTACTTGGTAAGCTACCTTGTGGTCGTTCGGAGATTAGTTTGGATAGCTGTCCTATCTGAGTTTCGAGTCCTTGGATCGATGCTTATTGATTCTTAAGTGCTGTCTTGGTATTTTGGAAACGAGTTTCTGACACCAAGATGAATTTAGAAAGCATCTCTTCAAGGTTTGGTTTCTTCTCTTGTTGATAAGGTGGCTGTTGAAAACCCTGAGGATTTTGTAGCTTTTGATTCCCTTGACCACCCCAAGAGAAATTTGAGTGGTTCCTCCAACCTGCATTATAGGTATTACTGTATGGGTTATTTTGAGATCTAAAGTTATTATTACCCATATAGTTGACTTGTTCTTCTTCAGTTGTAGGATTGAAGGATTGGTATTCTGTATGCACACCTCCTCCGCTTGAGTCACACCTCATTACTGGATGTACCTGCGTAGAACCAAGAAAACTATCAATCTTTTTATTGAGAAGTTCTACCTGATTAGAGAGCATGGTGACTGAATCGATGTTATAAACGTCGGCTGTTTTCATTGGCTTTGTCCTCATAACTTGCCACTGATAGTTGTTCAGTGACATCTCCTCTATGAATTCATAGGCATCTTTCGATGTTTTATTGTTGATGGTTCCGCCGGCAGCTGCGTCAATCATTTGTCTTGTCGAGGGATTCACACCATTGTAGAACGTTTGAACTTACAGCCAAAGTGGTAACCCATGGTGAGGGCACCTTCTCAGTAAGTCCTTGTATCTCTCCTATGTATCGTAAAGTGTTTCTAAATCCATCTGCTTAAAAAAAGAGATATCATTACGTAATTTAGCCGTTTTAGCTGGCGAAAAATATTTTAGTAAAAATTTCTCGGTCATTTGTTCCCAAGTAGTGATAGACCCTCGTGGTAACGAGTTCAACCACTGCTTGGCTTTGTTTCTCAGTGAAAAGGGAAATAACCAAAAAGATGAGTGGCATCATCAGAAATGCCATTGATTTTGAATGTATAGAAAAATTCAAGAAAATTCGCCTAGTGCGTGTTGGGATCCTCATCCTGCAAACCGTCAAACTGAACAAACTATTGTATCATCTGAATTGTGTTAGGTTTTAGTTCAAAATTATTTGCAGCAATAGCAGGTCTAACTATACTAGAAGTAGTTCCTGTTAAAGAAGGTTTAGCATAGTCATACATAGTACGTGGAGCAGGATTTTGATTAGCTGCAATTGCAGGAGGCAGCCGATCACCTGGGTTTTCGACCATCTCTTCGGTTGGGGTTTGAGTATTGTCTTCTCACTCGTTCTCCGTGTATCGTAAACTACACCTTATTTCTCTTTGATTTCTACGAATTGTACGATCGATTTCTTCGTCAAAAAGTAATGGTCCTGACGGGTTTCTTCTAGTAATAAACAATAAAAACCTGCCAACAGAGAGAAAAAGTAAATTAACAAATAATAAAATAAAATAAAATTGCAAGAAAAATAAATGGCTAAAGTAATAAAAATTTAGTGTTCCTAATATTTCAATTCCCCGGCAACGGCGCAAAAAACTTGATCGCGTGATTCGTAACAAGTAATAAATATTTATAATGAAGATCAAACCTAGACTAACTATTATCACGGCGAAAAGGCAAGCGCACCTATCGAACAATAGTATAGTAATGGCAAGACCGGGATATCGTACCCAAAGGAACCAAAAGTACTAGAAATAACTATCTTTTTATTATCTAGCCTAATAATAAAAGGGTTTGGTTATTAAACTAATTATCTAAACTAATTAACTGATTTAATTAAAGCGAAGAGAAAATTTGGAAAAAGACTTGAAGAAAGCAATTGATAAAGACGAGACCCAAGGAGCAATCTACCTAGATTTCACTTGTTAACTGACTCTGAACTGGACGATTTATTCACTTGACTTGATCCGTGAGATTCCTTAACCTATGTTATTATCCCTTTCGAGACTAATAACTTCTAACCCTCAGTTGAATTAATCGAAATTTCTTTCTTAATTAAAACCCCTAGGAAAGCAGTAAATCACTCTATAGACTCCCATTTTAAGTTTCACCCTAATCCGGAAAAATCTCGTAACCATATTTCTAGGCGTTCGATCTACTCTGCTTAATTATGCCAAATCTACTCTTAGGCAGGGTGTACTCCTCCTCTGCATAAGCACATCAAATCATGAATTAATACCCGGAATATCAATTCAAGCATTAAGAACAAATTAAGTATTTATCATACAGTTCAGATAATAATAACAAGATCCATCATAGGTTTTATCCCCCTTAGGTATCTAAAGGGTTTTGTTCATAATAAAATAAGAGTACATCTCAAAAGTATAAAAATAAAAAAACATGAAGAAAACTCTAAAAAACCCCTGAAGGAATTCTGAGAGAGATCTTCAGTCTTGGAGTAGCTCCGGCTTTTGGGATGGATCGTCTAGCTTCCTTCAAATAATTCCTGGCGTGTGGTTCTGTATTCCAAAAAAGTTCTAGAAGAGGCCCCCTCTCTGGGTCATACTTAGGGTGTTTATATAGGCTTTGGATTGGCTTTCTTCCTCCCTAAGTACCCTTTTTCCATGTAAAATACAACTCTTTGAAAAAGGGACACGCCCGTGTGCCATGGTCGTGTGACGTAATTGCCACGACCGTGTGGGCTCAATGGCCAGGCCGTGAATCGTGTAAACCTTGGTCGACACCTCCGAAGGCCACGGGTGTGTGAGATGCCCGTGTGGTAAGGCTTAGGCCGTGTGATCTTCTCGATTTGGTCCGTTTTGTCCCTTTTTAGCTTGTTTTTGGCTCCTTTTGACTCTTGGTGCTCTCCTGAGTACAAAACATGAAATAACCGGATTAAGAGCACCAAAATCTACAAATCTAGTAATAAACATCCATAAATATGCTAAGTATTTGGAGTAAAACTATGTATAATTTGGCGTTTATCAGCATTCCATGAAGCCTTACAGTCTCAGAAATATATAAGTCAGCTAGTTTCTCGAGGGAGTAGTCGGTATGCACTGGTATGTAATGGGCCGATTTTGTTAGTCTATCCACGAAAACCCATACTGCATCTTTCTTTTTCAGGGTTACCGGCCAACCTGTCACAGTTCCATAATGATCTAATCCCACTTCCACTCGGGGATCATTAAAGGCTGAAGTAGACCCGAAGGTACTTGATGTTCAAGCTTTACTTGCTGACATACTAGGCATTTAAACACAAACTCTGAAATGTCTCTTTTCATACCTGACCACCAATACATTTTCTTAAGGTTGTCATACATTTTCACACTACCCGGGTGGACGGACAAACAATCACGATGTGCCTCTCTTAGAATCTTTAAGAGAAACTATCAAAATCACTTACTTGAGAGGGCTTAAAATTGCTGAAATTTTTGAAGCTTTCAAACCCCAACAATGGCTGATTTTCTGTCAAAGAGGAAAAAAATGGATGAAGAAGTTGAATACTAGGTTTTAAAGTATTATTAAAATACATATTATGACATCAACCAACCTAACCCTTTGACTAGTTACCCATTCTTGTCTCATGGCCGGCCAAGCTCTTCTAATAGGGTCTAATTGCCTTTTAAATTCCCCCAATTTTGATTCTCTAATAAAATAACACCTTTAGCTATCAATCTAGGATTTTTACACTTTATGCGATTTAGTCATTTTTTGCAATTAGGCTCACAAACGTCAAAATTAACTTACCAAATTTTTCATGCACTAATATGTTCATGCTAGAACGTCAAAATAATAATAAAGTAATCTTTTTAATTTTGGATTTGTGGTCCCGAGACCACTGTTCTGACTAGGCCCTAAATTGGGCTATTACATCATCTGCAATGTCACATCAAGACTGTCAAACCTCTGAGCGCAATATTGCTCAAAGCGAGTGAGCCACTCGGAGATGTCCTCTAAAGTAGGAGTAGTAGGAATAGGGCAGTGACACGAATGTGGATGCTATGGTAGGTCCTCGTGATAGAGAGGAACATCATCAGTGAAGTCTTTGGGCTCATTCTGAGTGTCAGAATGAAACAATCGATACTGAGGGGGATCTACTCCATGACATCATTCGATTATCGTCATGTGTATCATGCTAAGATTCCCTGTGGAGACATCTAGCCGACAAGTGTGAGTGTGAGGAACTGCTCCGGTGTGTCTAGGAGACAGAAGTGTCGAGCGAGGTGAGTCACATAAAGGCCTAAACAGATGGGGCCCTTCTTGTGGCGGTCAGTCTGATGGCAGAAGGCTAGAGCGATGAAGTATGCCAAATCAAATATATGCCCGTGCTCCATGCTCCATAGAAAATAAGCATCATGAATGCTAATGACTCCAATGCTCTCTCTCCTACCTGTCAAAGTGTGAGCTAAAAATGCATGAAGGTACCGTAAAGCTGGAGAGAGAGAGAAGTCGCCTTCGAGTGACTCATATCATAAAGTGTCTAGCTCACTGTAAGATCGGTCCAACAACATGATGGCGCATGATAGATGTGCCGATGAAGTTGAAAGAAGTTCTCGGTGCTCATAAATTCCTTTATGTAAAGTCCCATAGTAGCACCAAAATCGAGGATGTTAATATGGCGCACCAAACCACCAAGTTGAAAGGTGATGGTGACGAGCTTGTCATGAGTCATCATGACATACTGTACAAGAAACATCGTGCAGAACTCCAAGGTAAGCTCCATGTAGGTGGGCTCGATGATGGAGAAAAATCTGTCCCACGAGCTGTGGCAATAAAGGCACGAACATCATCAGCCAGTCAAACCTGCTCCAACGGGGCCCAATCAATACAGCTACTTAGGCCGAGTGGTCATACGTGAAGGAGATGATATAAATCCTCCTAGTGGCTCGCCGAAAATCAAAGACAGGGGCAACGGGCCTCGGCGAAAGTGTTCGAGGAGGAGGTCCCACCATGGGTCTTCTACTTTTTCGAAGTGGGGATGGCGATCTTGGATTTTCCACGAGTGTTCGTCATGGTGTGCTTGAAAAAGTAAAAAACTTTCATTAATAAATAAAGCACCACCAAACAAATATGCAAACTAGAGCTGAGAAGGAAGTAAAATCCAAGTAGTCCAAGTATTCAATTACTCAAAAGCAAAATGTACGAATACCTAAGCATGCAAAATCCATATATTAGAACTAGTGCAAAGCAATCTAAAGAACAAAAACAAATCATGACATCCTTAAAATAAATTTGATAACAAGAAGAAATAAGAATAATAACAAGTAACCGAAGTAGACTAATCATATTAGAAATAAAACCAATAAGCAGAAATATATAAATAAGTAAACAATCTAATGTTAAGAATAAAAAATCAAATAGTAATAGAAACAGTGAGCAAGTCATTTAATTAAAGAAAAGCAATAACTATTATATTAATTTAAACAGTAACAACTAGAATTAGAAAAGAAAAATGGCTAATAATAAATTAATAATAATAATAAACAATAAAGAAATAAAATAATCTAGCTAATACTAATAATACAAGATACGAAAGATATAAAGATATAAAGAAAAGGGAAGGGCAAAAGAGGAAAAGGGATAACCGACGGTGGTAGGGCAGTGTGGAGGCGCAGTGGTCGACGGGGAACGGTGGCCGAATGGTGAGGGGTTGGGTCATATAAAGGAAAGGAAAAAAGAAAGGAGAGAGAGGGGCGATGTGGTAGGCGAGGGGACTAGGGAGACGGGGCTAGTCCCACTGAGAAAAAGGGAAGGGGAGGTGTGTGGTTGGGGATGGATGTTGGTTGTTCGGCACGAGCAGGTGGGGTGGTGGAGAGGGAGGCCGAGGGAAAGAAAGGAGAAAGGAAGGGAAAGAAAAAGGGAAGATTCTGTTTGTGAAAGAAGGAGAAAGGGTGAAGGAAGGGAGGGTGCATCGAGGGTAGGGCGATGGGAACAGCGTGGAAGTAGGTGGTGGCTAAACGGTGAGAAGGGAAAAGGGACAGCGGCGGCTTTGGGAAGATTGAGGATGAAGAAGACAAAACAAGAAAGGAAAAAAATGAAAAGGGGATTAGGGTTTAAATGGGTGACACGATCGTGTGAGGCCCGTGTTGGGCCACATAGCCATGTCACACACTCGTCTGTTCTCTCTTTAGCTCGTGTGCGTTTTAACACTACACACCCAGTCTTCACACGGCCCTAGACAAGCCCTTGTGTCTAGGTGGTGTGGTGCACACAGCCGTGTTGCATGGCCATGTGCATTCTCCTTCACTTTTCCCACTCCTGTGTGACCTTTCACACGCCCATGTGGCTTAGCTGTGTCTCGCACACAGCCATGTGCCTTGCCCGTGTAACTCTCTAACTTGTTTTAAAATTGAAAAATTTAGCTCCAGGTTTCACACGGCCTAGGACGTGCCCGTGTGGACTATTTTAGGCCGTGTCTCTATTGATTTTTGGAAAAATTAAGTCCCAGGCTCCACATGGCCAAGGACACGCCCGTGTGTCTAGGTCGTGTAACTTACTGTCGATTTCTTTAAAAATTTAAAACTAAGTCTAAAAATTCCACACGGCCAAGGACACACCCGTGTGTCCAGGCCGTGTGGGTTTTAAAAACTCAAAATTTTTTTATTTATTAATTTTAAAAATATCATTAGATAAAATTAAGAAACTAGCAATGTTAATGCTTGGGTTGCCTTCCGAGAAGTGCTTATTTTAAGTCTAAGCTCAACTTACCTCGTATTCACATGATCACGGTGGTTCGCGGAGTCGAATCTCCTCTTTCTCATTGTCCATTCTTTAATTAAAATAAGGGTTGAGTCGAGTAATATTTACCTTAAAAGCGCCGAATTTAGAATGAGTTACCTCAACTGTACCGTATGGGAAGACATTCAGTGCCGTAAAAGGAGTTTCTCCGTTTGTATTAAGCTCTGCAATGGCAATTCGAGGGTCTGTTTTATCTAATAACACCTAATCCCCAACCTTAAATTGGTTTGTTCCATCCTTATGCTCGTCATGGCATTGCTTTGGTTCTGCATTATGTATTCTCGGTTTCTCCTTGACATGTGTCTGCCATTCATCTAGTTCATCGATCTGTAACCTTCGTTCTTCATGAGTTATTCTATTTTTTTCGCATGAGATGGAACGTGGCTCTATCACATTTTTTCGAGGTGTTTCCTGCAAAGAATGTTAGCTACAAGGTTATTCATATTAACAGAAGTCGTATATTCATCTCGATCACTACATGTCCTAACAAAATCATAAGCTTGGAGTTTAATCTTGTCATCACCCACATGAAGTATCAATTTATCTATACCAACATCAATGATGGTTCTAGCAGTTGCTAAAAAGGGCCGACCTAGAATTAAAGGTACGTTACTATCCTCATCCATGTCTAAGACAACAAAATCGACTAGGAATATAAATTTGTCAATTTTGACAAGAACATCTTCAATAATACCCCTAGGAAATCTAATGGTTCTATCTACCAATTGAATACTCATCCTAGTTTGTTTGGGTTTCCCAAGACCTAGTTGCTTAAACATTTATAGTGCTTGACATTAATACTGGCCCCTAAATCAGCCAAAGCATTATTCACATTTAAACTACCAATTAAATAAAGAATAGTAAAACTCCCTAGATCTTTCAATTTGTTCGGTAGTTTATTTTGCAAAATGGCTAAGCAAACTCCATTTAGCTCCACGTGCGACGAATCATCTAACTTCTGTTTTTTTCTCAAAAGCTCTTTTAAAAATTTTACGGAATTGGGCATCTTTGAAAGAGCTTCAATAAACGGTAAGTTAATATGCAACTTTTTCAAAAGTTTAAGAAATTTACCAAATTGTTCATTTGTATGGTCTTTCTTTATTGCGTTGGGATATGGCACACGAGGTGTATAACCGTTACTAACTGGTTTTTTCTTATTTTGGCTTACCTCAACCTTACCTTTACTCACCACACTTTCTTGCCTTGGTTCTAGTTCAAATTCAACTAATCCTTCTTCATCTCGAACAGTAATTGTATGAAACTGCTCTCTTGGGTTAGTTTCGGTGTTGCTAAGCAAGCTACCTTGTGGTCTCTCTGAAATCAACTTAGCAATCTGACCTATTTGGCTCTTGAGCCCTTGAATCAAAGCTTGTTGATTTTTAAGTGTTGTTTCGGTGTTTTGGAAACAGGTTTCTGACACCAAAATAAACTTCTTTAGCATCTCCTCAAGGTTCGGCTTCTACTCTTGTTGGTCAGGTGGTTGAAAGCCTGGAAGGGGTCGTGGTCTCTGGTTTCCTTAACCATGCCAAGATAAATTGGGATGGTTTTTCCAACCTGCATTATAAGTGTTACTATAGGGATTATTTTGTAATCTAGAATTATTACCCATATAGTTGATTTGTTCGTTCTTTGTGCTAGAGCTGTAGGATCAACATTCTAGATTGTTTATCCCTCCTCCATTTGTATCGCACTACATCATCGGATGTACCTACGTAAAACCATATAAACCATCAATTTCTTACTTAAAATTTCTACCTGATTCGATAGCATGGTGACCGTATCTACGTTAAAAACACTAGATGCTTTCATCGGCTTCGTCCTCATGACTTGCCACTGATAATTATTCAGTCACATCTCTTCTATAAATTCATAGGCCTCTTCAGGTATTTTATTATTCAAGGTACCACTGGTGGTTGCATCAATCAATTACCTAATCGAGGGGTTCAAATTGTTGTAGAAAGTTTGAACTTGTAACCATAGAGGTAACCCATGGTGAAGACACCTTCTCAATAAATTCTTATACCTCTCCCATGTATCATATAGAGTCTCTAAATCCATTTGTACAAAAGAAGAGATATCATTCCTTAACTTAGCTATCTTAGCCGGTGGAAAATACTTCAATAAGAACTTTTCAGTCATTTAATCCCACATAGTGATAGAACCTCGTGGTAGGGAGTTTAACTACTGTTTAACTTTATTTCTCAATGAGAAGGGAAACAACCGTAGGCGAATGGCATCGTCAGAAACGCCATTTATCTTGAAAGTGTCGCAGAATTCCAGAAAGTTGGTCAAATAAGTATTTGGATCTTCATCTTACAAACCATCAAACTGAACAAATTGTTGAATCATCTGAATGGTGTTCGGCTTTAGTTTGAAGTTATTCATAGCAATAGCAGGTCTCACAATACTCGATTTAGCCCCAGTTAGAGTGAGCTTGGCATAATCATACATAGTACGAGGAGCAAGATTCGAATTTACAAGATTTGCTGCAACAACAGGAGGTAGCTGATTATTTTGATTTTCAGCTATCTCCTTAGTAATATTAATGATGTCCTCTTGCTCTTCCACTGTACTTTGTTGCCTCTGCCTTACTTTTCTACAGTTTCTACGAGTTGTGCTTTCAATTTCGCTATCGAATAGTAATGGTCTCGACGGGCTTCTTCTAGTCATATACTAAAGGAACCTGTCAGAAGCAAACAAAAGAAAAATTAGAAAACAAAAATTATACTAAAAACAAAAATAAAATGCAATAAAAGTAAAAATGGCTAAATTAATAAAAATCGAGCGTTCCTAATATTTTAGTCCCTGGCAACGGCGCCAAAAACTTGATGAGTCACTAAACTAACTAAAATTACGATAAAGGTAGCGCATCTATCAAATAGTACTATAGCTATGGTGAGTCGGAATATCGTATTCACGAGGACTAAAAGTACTAGTAATTACTATCTTTTTATTATCTAGCCGATAAATTGATGAGATGGATTTTTAATCTATAATTAACTAAACTAATTTGATTTTTAATCTATAATTAACTAAACTAATTACTAAGGACACGACAGAAAGTGAATTGGAAAAATATTTGAAGAAAACCAATGAGATAGACAATAACCAGGAAAGAATCCACCTAGACTTCACTTATTATTCTGGATCTGAATTAAAAGATTTATTCACTTGTGCCTTGATCCATAGAAATCCCTAAATTATGTTAATATCTCTTTCGAGAGTAAGAAAAACTGACTCTAGGTTGATTAATTGAAATCTCTTTATAATTAAAACCCCTATTGTCGCATTAACTCGATCTATGGATTCCCTTATTAGATTTGAATCTAATCCGGTAGATTTATGTCGTCCTAATTCTAAGATTGCATGTAACTCCACTCAATTATGCCAGATCTACTCTTAAACAGGGACTTTTGCTCCATTGAAATAAGCACATCACACTTGAATTAATATCCCGAAAATATTAAAGCAAGAAATAAGCATACATAATTGAAAACAAGAATCAAGTATTTATCATGTAATTCAGAAAATCATATAATAAGATCCATCATAGTTTTCATCTTCCTTAGGTATCTAGGGAATTTAGTTCATAATTTGGGATGGAAACATCTCAAAATTAGAATAACAACAAGACATAAGAAACCCAATAAAACTTCGAAATAAATTTGAATGAAGATCTTCAATCTTGAAGGAGATCTACTACGGCGTTCTTCTAGTAATTTCTTCGTTCTACTCTGCGTGTTCCCTTTAGTCATCTTTAATATGTATTTATAAGATTTAGAATGCTCAGAAAACCTAAAAATTAGGTTTTTTTCACATAAAAGAGAAGAAAGGCTCGAAATCGACATGGGCTGGCACATGGGCGTGTGGCTAGCCCGTGTGGTTCACATAGGCATGTGCCCAGCCCGTGTGAAAATACCCAGACCGTGTGGTTCCTAAAAACAACTCTTTTTGTCCAAATTTTGGCCCGTTTTTCGCTCCTTTCACTTCCCTATGCTCATTTAAGTATAGAAACATAAATTTAAAGAATTAGAAACATCAAATTCACTAATTCACATAATAAATCATCCAAAAACATGCCAAGAATGGGGTTAAAACATGTTACTTTTATGGTTTATCAGTCATATATATCTATTTCTAGCAGGTTACCACATTTTGATCTGGTAGTTAGTCTGCATATATTCTATAAAGTGACATGATCACTTAGCAGTGTGTGGGGTTAGATATATATTTAATACCCTAATTGATGTGCAGGGATGGTCAAAGATGGTGTGTAGTTGTTGGGGGTAGGATCTGAATCTGTAACTGATATGCATATGAATCTGTATTTGTTATGCATCGATGTTTGTATTAGTTCCGTAATCTGTTAAAGCATGTGTATTTGATTTATTGTATGTAATAAGTTACACACTGAGCTGGTAAGCTCACTTTCTGTTTGTTTGGTTCTCAGGTAATCCTTAGACATTGGACAGATCGGTGTGACAAGAGCTCAGTTTTACTTTTTTTTTGCATTTCCTTAAATTTTGTCCAGTTAAATCTATTTTCATACCGTTGGACTGGTTTGGATTTTGAGGACTATTTTTAATTCCGATTTTATTTTTATTTTTCATTTAGAACAGTTTAAACATTTTTAGATGATACCAAACCTATATGCAAATGTTGGGTTTCAAAAACAAATCGTGTTTCCCAAAATTTTATTTAACTAAAAATTACACTGCAATACTAAGTGATTTTATAAGTGATCATCAACAAAATTTATCATGGAGTTTTATTCACGGCATGTTAGCTTTAATTATTTTACTGTTTCAAAATGGTTTCAGGATTTTTTTTTAAATGATTTGGTAACATCTCCTGCCTTCAAAATGGTTTCAAAATAAAAGAAATAATATTTTTATTATAAGACAACACGTGTTGATAACGGGTGAAACTGCCGTGTTAGGTAGCAGTTCCTAATAATTCACATTTTACTCTTCCCTCCAATTCACATATAGAAATATAAAGTCAATTGATAGCTTATTTTATTGAAATATTATATGAAAATTTAATATTTGAGAATTAATACTAAAAATATATAAAAAAAAATTCACCTTCAAATAAAAAAATGGAAATAAAGACTTTCAACACAGAGAAATTACAATGTGTCGTAACATTTCTTTATAGGTAATTATTTTGTATAGGAACAACAAAAATTTTTAATTTTACAAGCAAGAAATTGCAAATATATTGCTTATCTTATTAATTTTTTAAATGCAACTTAAAGTTACATGACAAAATCTTAACTCCGTTAACTCCACTTATAGAGTTTAAAATTTCTACCATCAATATACTGAATAGTTATTCTTTCTATATTACCAAAATAAGTCAATGTTCTTTACGTTGAAGTCAAACACAAAACTTTATTTGTTTTGTTTCTATGCCGTTGAAGTTCAAACACAAAACTTTATTTTTTTTTGTTTCTATAAATAATAAATTTAAATACTAAATGTTAATGTCTTCCTATTATCACATTATCAAAATCTTAACTTTTTATAGAAAAATAAGAGTGGATTTAAATGAGCAATGCGTTTATCTACGATTTGTGTAAAAACAACAGTGGCGGTAAGATTAGATACTATAACGATATTGTAACATGAGAAAAAAAGTAAGATAAATGCACTGCACTCCACCACCCATCCAAACTCACCCTAAATCAATTGTGTCATACGAAAAAACTTAAATTATGATATTTGTTCCTGTACTTTTCAAATTGGTCAATTTTAGTTTTTACTTTTTGAATTTTGAAATTTTAGTCTTGACCCAAATAATAGCAATTAGATCCGTTTGATTAAATTCAATTATCCGTCTTGTACTATGCTTACAGTTTTAGGTTTGGTCTATATTCTCCAATTGCATTATTCCAAGTGTTTATACTTTTCCGAATTTTGAATTTTTAGTCTTGGTGCATGTGACCGTGCTTAATCCATTAATTGATTTTTTAGTGAATAATATGTGAAAATATTAAGCTTACATGGAATTTCTTAAATGGTAATGAGTTTAACACATTAGATTTAGAAAATAGTATAACTTAACATAATGAATTTAACAATTATCGCTTGGTGAGAGCTCAAATTTAGAAATTTGGAAAGTACAATTACTAAAACCGATCAAATTAAAGTATAGAGATTAAATAAATTTATTATTCTTTTAAAATTTATTTAGAAAAATATTGTAAATTTAAGATTATTTGGAAGTTTTTCTCTAATATAATCTTTTTACAAGAATTGATTTATCGGCAGTTTCATAAAAAAATATTTTTTTATAACAAGATGATAAATATCGATACTTGATGAAACTACTGTATCAAGTGACAGTTCTTGATGATTCAGATTTTACTTTTCTATTTAGTTTACATATAAAAACATAAAGTCAATTGATAAATTATTTTTACTGAAAAAATAATATGGAAATTAAATTTTATATAAAAATTTGCACCTTCAAGTAAAATAGAAATGGAAATGGAGACTTTTAACAAAGAGAATTTATAAATACAAGGATAATGAAAGTTTTTAATTTTACAAGTGATATCTTGTCACATTTCTTAATTATTTATTTCAATATTTTTAAATACAACTTAAAGTTACATAACCAAATCTACTGTGAATATACCAAATAGTTAGCTTTTTTTCATTACCAAAATAAATCAATTGTGTCATGTGGAAAAGGTCTAGAATTTCGACACAAACTACTTATTATAAAAATTATTCCTTTAAAAAGTTTTCATTTTATTATTATAATTATTATTTAACCCCTTTAAATTAAATTCTAATTATACATTCTTAAGTAAATTACAAGATGAGACAATAAGATTACAGCAGCTCCATGATAAAAATAATAATATTTTATAACAAGATGATACAATTGGTGAAACATATCAATTTTTTTTTGTTTAAATTGTCTCTGCAATAATTTCATGATAAAAATAATAATATTTTTATAATAAGATAACACAATGGGTGAAACCAATCTCATATAAAAAATATTTTCAAAGAAGAACGTTACACCCTTGACATGTTTTAAAATTTTCAAAAATAAAAATTTTTGTGACGTTACACACTTAAAGCCGAACGTTTCCCTCTTCTTTTTCCCTTGGTTCGGTTTGATTCTTTTTCCCTTGGTTCGGTTTGAAGCAAGAAAAGATGGAAATATTATTGTTTTTGCCAGCTATTCTCATTATCACTTATGTTCTATTTAATTAAAATTTCATTTTATAATTTTAGTTACTAATGTTTTATAATATAACATACTTACTTCAATAACCTGTCATATATATATTCTAGGTATAATTACTATTTAACCCCTTTAAATTAAATTTTAATTATAAATCCTTAAGCAAATTACAAGATGATACAATCGGTGAAACCATCGTATCAGTATTTTTTTGTTAAAATTGCCTATGCAACAATTTCATGATTAAAATAATAATATTTTTATAATAATACGACGAATGGGTTAAACCGTGACAGTTTCTCATATAAAAAAATTTTTCAAAGCCGAACATTACACCTTTGACATATTTTAACATTCCCAAAAACAAAAAATTTTAGGGTGTTACACCCATAAAGCCGAATGTTCCTCATATAAAAAAAAATATTCTCAAAGTCACACAATACTTTCAAGATATAGAAAAGGTTAAATTCTAAGAATAGTCCCTATACATATCAATTTATGTAGATTTAATCCCTCTACTTTTATTTGCTCAAACTTGGTCCATTTACTTTACGTTTTGCTCAATTTAGTCCCTCCATTAATTTTTTCAGCTAACTCTACTAAAAAAATTAGATATAATCATAAATTTAACCCTTAGCCTTTACAACTTCTGTCAATTAGCACTTATTCTAAAAAAAAATTGAATAACTTAAAAAATTCTATAAATTCAATAGCATTTTGAAGTGTAATGAAGATTATTTCTTGGAATGCAAGAGTTGAAACTCGAGGAGATTTCATATTAACAGGCTCAAAAGATTTGGTGCCATGACAACTTTCAGTTCTGTTTTCTTGCAACTTTTTTGTTATTTGGCTGATGGTTTATTGTGTGATGGTAGCTGTCTTTCTTCGCTGAGTGGTGTTTTAATGTTTTTTTATTATGCTTCTGGGTATTAGTCATCTTGGCGGAGTGAGAATTGTGTTTCGTGGGTCAGACTGTGTTCAGGGTGAAGCTGTTAAAATTGCCCGTGCAACAATATCATGATTAAAATAATAATATTTTTATAATAAGACGACAAATGGTTTAATGTGACAGTTTTTTATATAAAAAAATATTTTTAAAGCCGAATATTACATCTTTGACATATTTTAACATTTCCAATAACAAAAAATTTTGGGGTGTTACTCCTTTAAAGCCGAATATTCCTCTCTTCTTTCCCCCTTGGTTTGGTTTGCACGAAGAAAAAATGGATATGTTTTTGTTTTTTCCACCTATTCCCATTATTACTTATATTCTATTTAATTAAATTTTCATTTTATAATTTCAATTACTAATGTTTTTTAATATAACATACATACTTGCTTCAATAGCCCGCTATATATATATTCTTGATATAATTACTATTTAACCTCTTTAAATTAAGTTCTAATTATACATTCTTAAGCAAATTACAAGATGACACAATGGGTTTACAACACTTTCATGATAAAAATGATAATATTTTATGACAAGATGACACAATGGGTAAAATAGTCGTATCAAATTTTTTTTGTTTAAATTGCCTCCACAACAATTTCATGATAAAAATAATAATATTTTTATAATAAGACAACACAATGGGTGAAACCGTTGAATCAAGCGACAAGTTCTCATATATATATATATATTTTCAAAGCCGAAGGTTACACCCTTGACATCTTTTAACATATCCGAAAACAAAAATTTTTGTGGCGTTACACCATTAAAACTGAACCTTCATCTCTTATTTCTTACTTGGTTTGATTTGCACGAAGAAAAGATGAAAATATTTTTGTTTTTGCCACCTATTTCCATTATTACTTATTTTTTATTTAATTAAGTTTTCATTTTATAATTTTAATTACTAATGTTTTTTTAATATAGCATACATACTTCAATAATCGGCCATAAATATTCTAGGTAGAAGGTCTATTCAACCCTTTTAAGTTAAATTCTAATTTTAAATCCTTAAGTAAATTATAAGACGACAATAGGTTTAAAGCAGTTACATGATAAAAATAATAATATTTTATAACAAAATGACATAATTGGTGAAACCGTCGTATCAGTTTTTTTTATTGTTAAAATTTCATCTGCAACAATTTCATGATAAAAATAATAATATTTTTATAATAGAACGACACAGTGGGTGTAACCATCGTATCATGCGGCAAATTCTCATATAAAAAAATATTTTCGAAGCCAAATGTTACACCCTTGACATGTTTTAACAATTCCAAGAACAAAAATTTTTGGGGTGTTACACCCTTAAAGCCGAACGTCATTTCTATTATTTCCTTTAGTTCGGTTTGCACGAAAAAAAGATGGAAATGTTTTTTGTTTTTGCCACCTATTCCCATAATCACTTATGTTCTATTTAATTAAAATTTCATTTTCTAATTTTAATGACTAACGTTTTATAATATAACATACATACTTACTTCAATAACCAGCCATATATATTCTAGGTATAATTACTATTTAGCCCCTTTAAAGTAAGATCTAATTATAAATTCTTAAGCAAATTACAAGGTGACACAATGAGTGAAACCGTCATATCAGTTTTTTTGGTTAAAATTGCCTCCGCAATAATTTCATGATAAAAATAATAATATTTTTATATTAAGACAACACAATGGGTGAAACCATCGTATCAGGTGGCAGTTTCTCATATAAAAAAACTATTTTCAAAGTCGAACGTTACACCCTTGACATGTTTTAACAATTCCAAAAATAAAAATTTTTGGGGCGTTACACCCTTAAAGCCGAACGCTCCTCTCTTCTTTATCCCTTGGTTCTATTTGCTTGAAGAAAAGATGAAAATGCTTTTGTTTTTGCGACCTATTCCCATTATCACTTATGTTCTATTTAATTAAAATTTCATTTTATAATTTTAATTAATAATGTTTTATAATATAACATGCATGCTTACTTCAATAACCGATGATATATATTCTATGTATAATTACTATTTAACCCCTTTAAATTAAGTTCTAATTATCAATCCTTAAGAAATTACAAGATGGCACAATGGGTTTACAACAGTTTCATGATAAAAATAATAATATTTTATAACAAGATGACACAATGGGTAAAACCATCGTATTAGTTTTTTTTTTGTTAGAATTGCCTCTGCAATAATTTCATGATAAAAAGAATTATTTTTTATAATAAGATGATATAATGGGAGAAACCGTCCACTACAGCAAAACAGATTTTTAGCGGTGTTTTTTTGGGCCTATAACGCCGCTAACATTTTGTGGCGTTTATGTAAAAAAACGCCGCTATAGAACATGATCTTTAGCGGCGCTTTTCCCACAAACGCCGCTAAAGAACATGACCTTTAACGACTCTTTTCCCATAAACTCCACTAAAGAACATGACCTTTAAAAATAAATATTTTAATTAAATAATATTTATTTCTATGATAAATATTATATTATGTTTTATTCTTGAAATTTGAACTTTAAACTATATACTTTTAAGGATAAATAAAAAATTTTAATTAAATCAAATTTTCTATAAAAATTTTAACTTTAAAACTAAACATAAAAATTAATGAATTTAAATTTAATACGTAAACATTGATTCAATGTGTAATTTAATACATTAAAAAAAACACCACTCACGAGGTATTACTATTTCTAAAACAAAATTCATCCTGGTGAGAAAAGAATGTCAAATCATCATCACCTCTCATTAATCAAAGGAAAAAGATTAGAAAAGAAGAAGAAACAATATACAACAGAGGGCTGGTTCGGCTTAGATGAAGCCAATGTATTGCAATGCCTACATATAACTTAGAGAAGTCCTCCGTAGTGTGAGCTATCTCGAGACTATCTCTAACCTCCATTGCCATTTGTAACCTCGTCTGAATTGCTGCTCAAGGAACACACACAAGCAAATAATTCAAAGAAATTGACAATTCTTTCAACGTTTATATTCATTTTACAAGAGAACCAAACAGAAAACCAAACAGAGAATAAAAACGTTAATGTATTTGGCTTCATGAGCTAAAATCACAGACAAGTTACATTAAGCAAAAAAATGTCCAATTAGAGAATGGATGAAAACCTATTTTCCATAAGCAATTTGTAATTATTGCAGTGCACAAAATAACAATTATTGCAGTGCATTTCTTCTTTACTTTAACCATCCTTTCCACCCCATCAAACCTAAACATTTCCCCCATTTCCCAGGAATATATAGAACTATAAGATTCCACACAAGATAAGCTTAAATGCTATTTTACATGTCAAAACAGCTGTTTTCAACATTTTCACAAAAGAAACCTACACTTTGTGAGACTTCAAAAATGAACAAGAACAAATTCCAACAGAGTTGCATATTTGAAGGATGAGACATGAAAAATAGAAGACTCATTAAGAGATTATATACTTTTAGTCAACTATTCACTCAAGTTCATTCAAACCTATATTATATTCTGTCTCAAAGCGCGTAAAATTATAATTGCAACCTAATCTAGAAAAAGCTCGTTAGTTGTTCGTTAGCCTTCTTAACTAAATAGGGTGTATTGACGTGCTTTTACCATATACAATTAATTTAGTTGCATTTAGATATCACAAAATAAATGCATAAAATTGTAATTAGCAAAGGAGTAGCTATTCTTTATAAATTCTAATTTCTTATAAATAGAGTGTAATCTAATCTAATATATCTAATATATATTAAAGTAATATTTTCACACAAATATGATAACATTTAGTTCTAACAACTCTAAAAATAGGTCTATTGGTTGGAGAATTTACAGGAGTCATGTTCAAGGGGTTCAATCCATAAATTCAACTGTGTGGTGGTAGTGTAGAATATACGTGAATGAGTGTATAAGTTTAAAATTGTATTATGTCGAAAAAGAAAAAAATAATAAATTCAGATTAATTAAAAACATGTAATACTAATTAATGAATAGTCGAAAAAAAAATACAAACGGATCCAAAATAATAACATATGGTATTTAAGGTAAAATACCGTATTGTCTAAGAAACACTTGGCTAGTCTTCAATAGCAAATGGTGTAACCCAGTAGGAGGATTTTCAAAAGTTTGCAAATTGAGATAGATACCTGAAATTGCCTGAACATAAAATCAGTAGCTTTGTTTGCTTCGTGAGGAACATGGCAGAAAAGAATGTCCCATGCACGCCTACAGAAATCAGTGATGCTTCGAATGATCGAGCAGTTTTTAACAACAGCATTATACCTATTAGTATCGTTAATAGCAGACAGATTGTCAGAGTTCATAAGTACTCATCTACAACCTCTTGCGACTCCAAAGTAAACTCGTCGGTAATTTTTTTATATAATTTCTATGTATTTAAATATGCTCGAAATAACGTTACTAATTAAATTAAAATTTATTTTCGTAAACAATGTTGTTCGAATCGGATTGAATCGATCAATTAGATCAATTGAATCGAGAATCAATTAAGATATTGATTAGAAAAAAATCTTTGAACTGATTGACTCTGGAATCGATATGAATCGATTTTAAATTCTTATAAAATTATTCACCCTGTAAAAGAAACTTCCTACTCTTTTGAAAAATATCACCCTTAAAATGTTTCTATTCTTTTATCTTAAAAGATATCAATAGAGATGAACCCCAATGGTAACATCGCCTAAGGTATTGTTTGAGTTCGAGTCGCACTAGTCGCGTTGTTGTTAGGGTTCTGCCCTCCTTTTGTAATTAATATATATATCAATAGAGATAAGAGGGATTTACCGTATGCACTTAATTGGTGAGAATAAGAAGTGCAGAGTTTTGGAACAATGAAAACGCCAAAGAAACCTGAGTTTAAGCACACAGCCAAGACTCACAGTTAATATTGTAAAATGACAGCAAGATTTTCACCCTCAGTAAAAAAAAAATTATCAGAGTTTGAGGGTGTTTAGAAAAAAACTTACCCAGGTTAGCCATTTTCCAGATGGTTATAGAGCTGCCACACCTGGCCAAAACAAACAACAGCACTGCCATCTGCAAATTGTTCCAATTGATGGTTAACTTTTGTTATTTTTCCATCTTGTTCCTCAATATAAAAAATGGTAGCAAAAAAAGAAGGAAAATTTACCTTCATTATTGTTGAAGGATCACCAGAAAAAAGTGCCATCAGCTTTAATAAGAACTCATTCAAGTAAGGAAGAACCAATTTAAGTAACCAAATTGCTTCTTCTTCTCCAACCACACAGTTTGATTTATTTATTTCCACAACTCCTCTGTCATTGTTGTATAAAATGAATTCAGGGTTCAAAAAATTAGCTCAAAACTAAGTGTTTTTGAGATTGCAGAGGCTTTCTTTTTTTTTTACCTGCAGATGATTGATCTGTAAAGGAAAATGGCTGCAAAGTAAACAAGTCCCATATAGGAAATTACAGAAATAAAGCTACAAAACAGCATTGATCAAACAAGGAAGAAGGTACTAATACAAAATTTATCTCATATCATATCACTAAATATCTATCTCACCCAAATAAGATATTTAACTAATGAAACTAACTTTGATTTCAGCTGCCAGTGACACCTAGTACATGGCAATCAGTAATAGCAGTATTCTCATTTTAATTATTTCCTAATCAACATTGCTTTTCTGTTTCTCCCTTTTTTTGAGTAAGCCAGAGATAACATATACAATTGCATTCAACTTAACTTTCCTTATTTCAATCAAACCCAATCTAAAATTCAGTCACATAGCAATCCAAGAAAAAAACAATAATTCAGTGAAATTCCACAATATTGCTTCATTATTCAACTAATCAACAAAACCCAGCTTCATCAAACGAAAAATGCTCTATCCTACACAGTAAAAGCCACTCTAAACTAAAAAAAAAAATTCAAAATTGAATCCTCTAAACTCCACGATTTTACATCTCAATCATACTTCATTAATCGAACCACAACAATTAGAAAAAAAAATCGCAGAAAAACCCTAAAAAATAAACCAAGATGAATATCATTAAATAAACTGAAATTTCAATCAAACAAAATTTAAAAAAAAACAGTGAACAATTTAAAAAAAAAACCCTAGAGCTTGTAACCAAAGAATGTGAGTATATAGAAATAATATACCTTCAATGAATCACAAACAAGATTCGATGGCGGAGGCTATACTTTTTTTTAAGCAAATAATTAAAATTTTTCTTTAAATTAGTGATACGAAATTTGGCTTTTTATTTACGTAATTTTGATTGAAAGCTCTAAATCGAAGAGTGGGAAAGTGAATTCAGTGCAAAAAATAAAAAGGAGTAGCTATGGTGGGTGAATTCAGTGCAGTGAAATGAAAAGGAAAAAGAAGTGTGATTAGTGTAGGTCTATTGACTTGTGTTGCTGGAAATGGGAAATTCGGGGGCAAATTTTGAGAGTAAAAGGAGATGAGAAGAAGAGTGAGTAACAAGCGGGTAGCCAAAGATTATTTTTTGGTTGTGCTCGGGATTTTGATTTCCCTTTTTTTTGTATAAAAAATAATGGTTTTTTGCAGCCTTTTTACCAAAAACGCCTAGCTCAACTTTTTACGGCGTTTTTCTGAAAAACGCCACTATAACTCAACTTTTTGAGCCCATTGCTCAATTTTGATTTTTTTCCATTTTAACATATTTTTTCTATTTTTTTATTTTAAAATTTTTGTGCTGAGATTATCATTTTTTGGATTTTTTTAAAAATATTAAATATTAAATTTTTAAGTTTTTTTTATTTTTTATTTTTAAATTTTAAATTTTATTTTGAAGATTTTTATAATTTTTAAATTAACATATAAAATACGAAAGAAAACTTTAATAGAAATAAAATATAATCGATGAATTAAAAAAAATACAAAATGACAGAGCAATACAAGTATTATTCTTTTAAGTATGGTCTGCATTAGTTGTTTAGATTTTTATATAAATGGCATTTAATTATATGTATACACCTAAATTTTGATAGAGATACATCTCAGAATTATATATGAATTTCGGTTTAATGTGTAATTGTAGACGTGAAATTCTAATTGTGGTTTAAATGTATAGTTGAAACTTTAATTTTGATTTAATCATACATATTTTAAAAAATAAATACATCAATATATTTTTATATTGAATAAATATAAATATTGTATGCAATATATAAATATAAAATGATGTTACATCAATAATTGTGTTAATAATTTACAAGAACTAGATTAAATTAAAGTTCATGTATACAATTGCACACTAAACCATTGTTCACGTATGCTTTTGCGATTTAACCCATTTTGATATATATATTTTTAAAAATAATAATTTATATTTATCTTATTTAAATTTATATTATAAAAAAATCCAAGATACACAAGTTAAGTAGTTTACCATATTTACCTCTAAACACTAAAAATTAAATCCTAAAACCCAAACACCAAACCCCAAATCCTAGACCATAAACCCTAAATCTTATACCATAAACCTACTCCCTAAACCCTAACTATATAGTTACCTATTCATATCAATTTGTTACTTTTTTTATTATTTATCATTTTTTTAAATCTAATATTTAAATATATATGAAATGGTTTAGATTAAATATTTTTAAATATAAAAGCATTAATTGATTGTATAAAATTTAATCATTTAACAAATCTCAAGTAAACCTTTAATCTTAAACCATTTAATATATAAAGTTTATATACTATCTCTTAAATAATTTAAACTATAATCATAATTTTAATATATTAAAATGAAAATTATATATGTTACAATTATATAAGAATTTAATTAATATATAAATTAAAAAACACTAATTAATATAAACCCTAAACCCCTATCCCCATAAACCCTAAATCGTAAAGCATAAATCATTAATCCTAAACCCCTAACCCTTAACCCATATATAACCCCTAAACCTTAAACCCCAACCCTTAAACCGTAAACCATAATCTCTAAACCCATAATCCATATATAAACCTTAAAATAGTAACTTTTAAAACTTAAACCCTAAACCATACATCCTAAACTATAAACCCTAAACTATAATGATAATTAATTCAATATTTTAAAATTAATGCTATTTCTTTTACTATTATATAAGAAATTTTTTAATATATAAATTAAAAAATAATTAGTCATATACCCGTTTTTACTTTCAAATTTTTTCTATGTTTCATTCTTTCTTTTTTTGAAGAATTTAAGTATTTAATTAAAAATAAATTGTATTTCAATTAATATAAATAAACCAGTTAAATAATAAATAGACAGATAAAACATTTTTTGTAGCATTTTTGATAAAGCGACGCTAAAGCTCGATCTATAGCGGCGTTTTTAAAAAAGCGCCACTAGTGGTCAACCTATAGTGGCATTTTTTAAAAAGCGTTGCTAATGCTCAATCTATAGCAGCGTTTTTCAAAAAGCGCCGCTAGTGCCGCTACAACTAACATAAAACGACGACGTTGTGCTTAATTTTTTTACGGCATTTTTCAAAAAGCGCCGCTAAAGGTCGACTTATAGCGGCGTTTTTTGAAAAGCCCACTAATACTTGATCTATAGCGGTATTTTTCAAAAAGCGCCGCTAATGCTCGATCTATAGCGGCGTTTTTTTATCCAAACGCCGCTAAAAACCTGTTTTGCTGTAGTGGTCATATCAGGTGGCAGTTTCTCATATAAAAAAATATTTTCAAAGACGAACATTACGCCCTTGACATGTTTTAAAATTGCGAGAAACAAAATTTTTTGGGGCGTTACATCTATAAAGCCAAACATTCCTCTCTTCTTTGTGCCTTGGTTTGGTTTGCCCGAAAAAATGATGGAAATGTTTTTATTTTTGCTAGCTATTGACATTATCACTTGTTTCTATTTAATTAAATTTTCATTTTATAATTTTAATTACTAATGTTTTATCATATAACATACATACTTACTTCAATAATGGCCATATATATATATTCTTGGTATAATTACTATTTAACCCCTTTAAATTAAGTTTTAGATATAAATCTTTAAGCAAATTACAAGATGAGGTTTATAGCAATTTCATGATAAAAACAATAATACTATACAAATCAATTTATTATAAAAATGTTGTTTGAAAAGTTATTTATAAAAATTTGGTAAGTTTTAGATTATTTAGAAAATTGTTGTTTTCTTTAATATACATATTTTTTCTAAAAATGCTTTCATAAAACTTTCAAAATTAAAAATCTATTTTTTATAACAGGAAGACACATGTCGGTAACAGGTAAAATTGGTGTGTCAGGTGGTATTTCGCGATGATTCACATTTTTCTTTTCCTTTTAATTCACATATAGAAACATAAAGTCACTTCTAATATGACTCTATAAAAAATTAATAGAAATATTTACAATTTCGATTTACATAAACGAGATTTTGATACTACACTTTTTGATACCACTGTTTTTCAGGTTGTTACACAACTATTTAAAATTTCTCCTTGTGCCATATTTTGCATAAGTATTTCTTTAAAAAATTAGGGTAAACTATATAAATCCATTTATTATAAAAATGTTTTTCTTTAAAAATATATTTAGAAAAATATGGTAAATTTAAGATTATTTCAAAATATATGGTAGTTTTCTTATATATATATATTTCTAAAATTGCCTTCATGATGGTTTCAAAATAAAAAAAATGATAATTTTATTACACGACAACACATGTTGATAACGGATGAAACTGCCTTAGAAGGCAGTTCCTTATGATTCACATTTTACTTTTCCTTCCCGTTCACATATAGAAATATAAAGTCAATTGATAATTTATTTCTACTGAAATGTTAATATAAAAATTAAATATTTGACTATTAATAATAAAAAATATATAAAAAATTTCACCTTCAAATAAAAAAAGAAAGAAAGAAATAAAGACTTTCAATATAGAGAAATTACAATGTGTCATCCCATTTCTTTATGTAACACCCCAAAATTTTTAGTTTTTAACTGGGAAAAAAAATCTGCAGTAATTAACTTCTGTATCTCTGGTTCTGTGTTCTGTTTCTGTGTTTAAATTCTGAGGTTCGAATTGCATTGTCAAAGTTTTTTTGTTTTTAAAACAACCTATAAGCAAGCATTGCCGCTTAAGTTCTATTCGTTACGATATTGTGACAAGAATGAGCCTGTTAGTTCACTGGTTAAGCATTAGTCTATATTCTGTTTGGTTTCGATTTCGAATCTCTTTGTATGTATTAGAAAAATTTTGCTAAATGCCGAAAAAGCTAAGTGGAAGTTAGATAATTAAGTAACGATAGATTTTCTTCTTCGTTCTTTTAACTCCCATTCTTTTTTTTTCTTTCTTCTTCTTCTTCTTTTTCTTTTTTTTTTTCTTCTTGGCGTTCTTTATTTTTTTGATAATTTACGGTCAAGAAGGGTACGGAGTCAGTAAGTGTTGTTGCTAAACGCTAGTCAGAGGGCCGTTGAGTAAGTATTTGCTAATGTGAGCATTGCATGTTTGTTTTTCATTTCTAAATTGTTGTAAATCAAATAAACTGCGAGTCGTAAGAATCACTAATAAACGATCACTGTTTTCCCTATAGATGGGAATACTTCTGTCAAGGAACAACAAGTTGATATTCGTGATCGTTGCTAAAATTCAGTAAGATTGGAATGTATAGGAGTGTGTTGTTGAAGTTGTCGACATGTTTGACATTGATTAATGTTGTTGAAATGTGGAAATTAATTTGTGAATTTGGTTATGAAATGATTGATTAGGGTCTGGTTAGTCTCCGTAACAGTTTTTGACCAAGAGAAATCAGGTGCGTAATAATTTTCGCAAGTTTCGCATGTTTCAAGTTGACGAAAATGGTGGCTGTTGACACCACATGACCAGGCACACGAGCATGTGGCTAGGCCGTGTGAGCCACATGGGCATGTGAGAGGCCGTGCGACTGGCCGTGTAACTCACTGTTTGTCGAATTAGGGCCACATAGGCTAGCACACGGGTGTGTGTTCAGGCCGTGTGCGACCAAGTTGGTACAGGGTTCACACAGGCACAAGACACGACCGTGTGTCTAGGCTGTGTAACTCACTGTTATTGATTAAGGACAACAGGGGCCATCACACGGGCGTGTGCTTTGGCCGTGTGAGTCACATAGGGAAGGACACTGTCGTGTAACTCTTTGTTTCTTGACTGGTAGCACACGGGTACACAACACGGCTGTGTGGTCAGGCCGTGTGGACCATACAAGCAAGGACACGGCCGTGTGTGCAGAGGGTGTGGTAGCCAACTGGGCTTTTGAAAGCTCGTTTTACGACCGAAATCATTACCTTGACTAATATTGACTATCTATGATATGATTGATATGAAATGAGATACAATGAGAAATTACAGTTAATATGTAATTAATATCTGATAAATAATCTGTAAGTAATACGTAAGTTTTTGTATTCTGAATGTGTTGGATTGGAAATGTGCAGAGAAGGAAGTAATATGTTCTGAATAGTAGTTTGCCCACTTTCTGATTAAATCTGAATTTATCCTTTAATGCTAACTGTGCTAACATCTATGATGCGATTCTGTAACGTGTCAAATCAACACATTGCGGTGTATAGGGATGGATGGACATTGAATGTCCTTAATGGTGTGTTGGATTGGTCAGAGATGGTGTATAGTGGAAGGAAATTAGGAAATTCTGTTATGAATCTGTTCTGATATCTGATTAAGCATGTTAACAAACTGCTACCGTTTGTATGTGTTAACTAGGTATAATTGATTTGTTTATATTGATATTGTGAACACTGAAAACTATCTGGTACTCCGAATAAGATCACCTCGTGATCGTACGAAAGCTGAATGGTACATTTTTTGCTACGCATTGAGTTTACGACTCACCCTATTACGTTTGGCTTTCAGGTGAACCATTACACTTGTAACGCCCCGTACCCGAGACTGTCGCTGGAGTCGAACACGAGGTGTTAACAGACTTAATTCATTACTTAAACAGCTCAAACAATTTATTTTTAAAATTTTCAGTTAAACTAGCAATCTGCGTCACAGTCGCTTAAAAATTCATATCTCGATTTATGAAACTCAAAATCCAATTCCGTAAATTTTCCCTGAAAATAGAATCATATATATATTTACTAATTTTTTTATAGAATTTTTGGTCTAGCCAATTAGTATAGTTTATTAGTTAAAGACTCCCCTGTTTCAGGGTTCGACTGCTCTGCCCTCTGTGTATTACGAATCAGATATCTCTCTGTACAGAATTTCAATGACTATGAAGTTTGTTTCTCTTAAAACTAGACTCAATAAGTAATCTGTACATATAAAGCATGACTTATAATTATATTTTTATAATGTATGATAAATTTTTAAAGTCAGAACAGGGGATCCAGAAATCACTCTGGCCCTGTTTCACAAAAATTCAAATATCTCATAAAATATAATTCATATACCTGTTTTGTTCAATCCATATGAAAATAGACTCATTAAGCTTCAATTTCATAACATAGTCATCATTTAATTCAATTTCTACTATTTTTATTGATTTTTCAAATTTACATCACTGCTACTGTTAGAATCTATTTTATGGTAAATTTTACCTATTTCATGGTTTCCATGGATTAGCTAGCAATTTGACATACATAACACCAAATATGATCATGATTAGCTATTCCAATGACTAATCATTACCAAGCATTTCCATACCACTCAATAACCATATCATAAGACCATATATACAAAATGATTATAATGCTATACATGCCATACTCAAAATATACAAGCCATTATGCCAAGATGGTATACAGATAGTGTGAGCGAACCTCCGACCGTTCCCGATTTCTGAGCTGGCTTGTCAAAACTACAAGGAATGAAAAGGAGGGAGTAAGCATAAATGCTTAGTAAGTTCACATGCAAATAGCAAGTAACATAACCATATAAGCAAACATAAAACATCATTTGCATAATCATCACCAAGATATTCATATCATATTTGCATTTATCATCTTACCATATTGTTGTTATATCGATTTCTCAACCCGAGGGTTAAGTACATACCTGTTCAAAGTATCCATTTCACAACACTCACCAATACGTCCCTTTCATCTCTAGTATTCCTCCATTTGAGTAGAACTTTACCCGTTGAACACATCGGAATATAATTCGGATACATGGAAAGTTTGCACATAAGTGCCACATATGTAGCCAAGCTACCATGTAACCCGCCCATAAGTGAACTCGGACTCAACTCAACGAGCTCGAGCATTCGCATCCATAAGTAAACTCGGACTCAACTCAATGAGCTCGGATGCCTAGTTACATCTCTCGAACTCGGACTCAACTCAACGAGTTCGGACATTCGCATCCATAAGTGAGCTCAGACTCAACTCAACGAGTTCGGATGCTCAACCATCCTAATGACATGTCACTTGTATCCTAATCTATTCCTAAGGTTCAAACGGGCTTTTTCCCTCGATCTCACATTTGCCGTCTTCCACGGAATATCGGAACCGATACTCGGTAGCAATTCATATGTAACAAGTAATAAACATAATTTGCATATTACTCAACAATAACCACAAAGCATAATATTTCATAATAATAATCATCATATCATATAAATATCATTAAGTTACTTAAAATGACAATTATGTTACTACATTTACACATGAACTTACCTCGTATGCAAAAATGGCTAATTTTACCATTTCGTCCACAACTTGGTATTTTCCCCATTTTAGCCAGAATTTCAGTTTTCCTTGCTCTATCATTTAAAATATAGTCTAATTAGGACTCACATTATTCAAATTGACCCAAAATCATATTTTTGCAAAATTACAGTTTTGCCCCTAAACTTTTGTATATTTACACTTTTTCCCCAAAGCTCGTAAATTAAGCTTCAGCCTATTTTCTTATGTTTTATGACATGCTGATCATTTTTTCCTTCTATGGAAACATCAAATTCTCACTCTAACATGTACTTATGACTATTAGGTATTTTTACCGATTAAGCCCTTTTGCTCGTTTTCACTTAAAATCGAGTAGCACAAGTTGTCTAACATAATTTAAAACCTCATATTCTATCATAAAACACCAAAATACACAAATTTCACCTATGGGTATTTTTCCAAATATAAAACCTAGGTTAATTTATTGCTAGAATAAGCTAAATCAAGTTACCGGGACTCCAAAAATGTAAAAATCATTAAAAACGAGGCTAGAACGGACTTACAATCGAGCTTGGAAGATTGGAAAACCCTAGCCATGGTTTCTCCTTGCTATATTTGGCCATGGGGTTGAAGATGAGCAAAATTGGCTTTTAATTTTGCATTTTAATTCATTTTACCCCTAAATGACCAAAATGCCCTTACTACTAAACTTTCCAAAAATTCCATCCATGTCCAATTTTTGTCCATAGACTTATAAATTGGGAAAATTTATATTTAAGACCTCCTAATTAATATTTCAAAACAATTTCATACTAGAAACTTCTAGAATGCAAGTTTTGCAAATTATTCGATTTAGTCCCTAATTTCAATTTAAGCACTTTATGCATAAAATTTCTTCACGAAATTTTCACAAAATCATGCAATCATATCATAGACCTTAAAATAATCATAAAATAATTATTTCTATCTCGAATTTTGTGGTCACGAAACCACTATTCTGACTAGGCCCAAAATCAGGATATTACAACTCTTCCCCCCTTTAGGGATTTTCGTCCCCGAAAATCTTACCAGAAAAGTGGTCTTCTCTTAGATTCCTCAATTTCATATTCGGTGCTGAAGAACTTTCACTTAGGCGGTGCCTCCAATATATCTCATTAATTTCTCATATATTCTGAAAGTTTACGAACTCATCTCTTAATTGTTATTAAATTTTCAACCCTTCTCCGTTTCCCTTGTCATCTTGACATAAAACCAGATCTCAATTTGGTTAATGGAGACTAGAATTCCAAGAAATTCAACAATCAAAGGGACCTGTACTCTTCTGAAATAATCATACAGATTTTCATCATCAATAAATCACAATCCAATAACATCTGAATCAAATTACAGTACACGTCATTACTGTCTGAATGAATAGGAAAATTTGCACTGTGAGCTTCATACAATTCAATCTATATAAGCCTCGGAATAATAATACCATGAACCAGATCCAATCTGAAATTCAACATCAGAAGTCGATCCTCACTGTACTCTTTTAGTTTACTACTCAATATCACATTTTCTTCTTTCCGCTACGGAAATAATTCTGATATAACCTCGAAAATAATCCTTTCTTCTAGTTACAAAACAATTCATCATGCCATCCTTTACTATTCATTCATTGCGTTAATCAAAACCGTCTCAATTGCATTAGCTCAAGTAACCAAAATATCTCAATTGAAGACATTAATTATAATTGACTTACTTGAGAGAAGTAATCCACCATACCGATTGAAACTCGTACTTTTATCACTTATGCCCTTTACTGTTATCAAACCTTACACGAAAATTAGAAAAATCCCAATACTGAAATCACCACATTACCCAAATCAAATTAGAAGTATAGTCATTTTGACATGATTATCACGAGCTGAAGAATGCACTTCGAACATGAGTCATAATTGACAAATTATGGAACAAAGATAACAAGAAAACCAAATAAAGAAATCCAAGATAGAGAAACCCAGAATAAAGAAATCCAGAATAAAAAGATCCAGGATAAAGAAACCCAAGATACGATACTATGGCGAAGAATCGAAAACCAAACTCATAGAGAAAATATAGAATACCCCGATAATTCTTCAAAGAAAGAAAGTCCAAAAGAAAACATCATTTAATCCCACTGAAATCAAATATAACAAGATCAATATATCTTCCCATACATATATATCAGATGAAGCATCAAGTAGAAGAATTAGAATCATAATATCATATGTATTCTCTCATCAATTCTTATTAGACGAAATGAAATAGAATACCCGATGAAATAGAGCAATATAAATTATAAACCAGTCGACTACCTATGCTTTCATCCAACACCAGAATTAGAAGACATTCCCATATAACAAGAATTTCTTTAGAAGATCAATAGCCATAGAAATATTTCTGAGAACGGGTAAACACATAAAACATCTCAAAAGAGACTGCTAAATCTGTCTAGTCATAACTGTCACACTCAGATAGTTCACATTTCAAATATCATTTCCCTAACTAGTTCTGCCGTCACAAATTTCATATTAAACCATTCACTAAAGAAGGCCAGTTCTAAATAAATTTTGATTTACACTTTTCTCGACCTTGCACCAGAGTAATTCGATTTACCAAAGAGAATTCCTTCTCTAATTGGGACAGTGCATAACTCCAAAAATCTTTACGTCAATCTGATACTTCACTGGCTCTGACTTTACTTATCAGCTCATTTTTAGTCTCTGATCATACTTATAATTGTTCTATCACTGAACTCTTTGGGTTTTCAACCGAAAACTTATTCAATACAAATCTCATGAAATTCCATTATAAGTACCATTTCGGTAAGGGGGAGGGGTTGTAGGACCTCTGACTCGACCTTTTTATACATACACATATGACACAACTTCCATCATCATAGCAACATCATCAAAATCATGTCATTCATTCAGGCAATGCAACATTCATGTTGGTTTACACCAATTTTCCTATTGTCCCATTTAGACAATATACTTATGCATAAATTCTATGTTTTCTAGATAGCTTTACTTATCCATTCATTTAATTAAATTAAGTCATGCTTATGACATCATATAAGGCCAAATAAACATAGATATTTGCATCACAATCACAACTTTCATTTTGTGCATCATCATGTACATATCATTATAATCATATAATTCAGTCCAACAATTTAACATAGATAAGTTCATTTCATTATAATCCTTTATCTCATAAAAATTATATATCATTAACATTCATCAACATTCGACGTCCAATCAAGACAAGGACATTTTCATTTAATATTATGATCTTTATTCATACCTCTACTACTTTCTATTTATTCCGTTCATCTTATCAAGTAAGCCACATACACTACATCATATGAGCATTAAGCAAATATGAATATTTATCACATATGTATCATAAACTTTTATTCATACTTTTCTGAACCGAGACTTATCATAATCATAATTTTACTTAAATACCTTCACATAACATTGAACATGGTCGGCGCAGCTCGGTTGGAGAGTACCTTGTCTAAATAAGTTTATACTCATACGCGTCGGAAGACATCACACTATCACAGATCAGTGGCATGTATAGCTAAACTTTTACACATGCTAGGTTAGTCCGAGAACCGACAAACCTACTCTGATACCACCAAATATAACGCCCCGTATCCGAGACCGTCGTTGGAGTCGAACACGAGGTGTTAACAGACTTAATTCATTACTTAGACAGCTCAAACAATTTATTTTTAAAATTTTCAGTTAAACTAGCAATCTGCATCATAGTCGCTTAAAAATTCATATCTCGATTTACGAAACTCGAAATAAAATTCCATAAATTTTCCATGAAAATAGACTCATATATCTATTTACTAATTTTTTTATAGAATTTTTAGTCTAGCCAATTAGTACAGTTTATTAGTTAAAGTATCCCCTATTTCAGAGTTCGACTGCTCTGACCTCTGTGTATTACGAATCAAATATCTCTCTGTACAGAATTTCAATGACTATGAAGTTTGTTTCTCTTAAAACTAGACTCAATAAGGAATCTGTACATATAAAGAATGACTTATAATTATATTTTTTACAATTTATGATAAATTTTTAAAGTCAGAACAGGGGATCCAGAAATCACTCTGGCCCTGTTTCACAAAATTTCAAATACTTCATAAAATATAATTCATATACCTTTTTTGTTCGATCTATATGAAAATAGACTCATTAAGCTTCAATTTCATAACATACTCATCATTTAATTCCATTTCTAATATTTTTAGTGATTTTTCAAATTTACATCACTGCTGCTGTTAGAATCTATTTTATGGTAAATTTTACCTATTTCATGGTTTCCATCGATTAGCTAGCAATTTGACATACATAACACCAAATATGATCATGATTAGCCATTCCAATGGCTAATCATTACCAAGCATTTCCATACCACTCAATAACCATATCATAAGACCATATATACAAAATGATTATAATGCTATACATGCCATACTCAAAATATACAAGCCATTATGCCAAGATGGTATACAGATAGTGTGAGCGAACCTCCGACCGTTCCCGATTTCCAAGCTGGCTTGTCAAAACTACAAGGAATGAAAAGGAGGGAGTAAGCATAAATGCTTAGTAAGTTCACATGCAAATAGCAAGTAACATAACCATATAAGCAAACATAAAACATCATTTGCATAATCATCACCAAGACATTCATATCATATTTTCATTTATCATCTTACCATATTGTTGTTATATCGATTTTTCAACCCGAGGGTTAAGTACATACCAGTTCTAAGTATCCATTTCACAACACTCACCAATACGTCCCTTTCATCTCTAGTATTCCTCCATTTGAGTAGAACTTTACCCGTTGAACACATCGGAATATAATTCGGATACATGGAAAGTTTGCACATAAGTGCCACATATGTAGCCAAGCTACCATGTAACCCGCCCATAAGTGAACTCGGACTCAACTCAACGAGCTCGGGCGTTCGCATCCATAAGTAAACTCGGACTCAACTCAACGAGCTCGGATGCCTAGTTACATCTCTCGAACTCGAACTCAACTCAACGAGTTCGGACATTCGCATCCATAAGTGAACTCAGACTCAACTCAACGAGTTCGGATGCTCAACCATCCTAGTGACATGTCACTTGTATCCTAATCTATTCCTAAGGTTCAAAAGGGCTTTTTCCCTCGATCTCACATTTGCCGTCTTCCACGGAATATCGGAACCGATACTCGATAGCAGTTCATATTTAACAAGTAATAAACATAATTTGCATATTACTCAACAATAACCACAAAGCATAATATTTCATAATAATAATCATCATATCATATAAATATCATTAAGTTACTTAAAATGAAAATTATGTTACTACATTTACACATGAACTTACCTCGTATGCGAAAATGGCTAATTTTACCATTTCGTCCACAACTTGGTATTTTCCCCATTTTAGCCCGAATTTCAGTTTTCCTTGCTCTATCATTTAAAATATAGTCTAATTAGGACTCACATTATTCAAATTGACCCAAAATCATATTTTTGCAAAATTACAATTTTCCCCTAAACTTTTGCATATTTACACTTTTGCCCCAAAGCTTGTAAATTAAACTTCAGCCTATTTTCTTATGTTTTATGACATGCTGATCATTTTTTCCTTCTATGGAAACATCAAATTCTCACTCTAACATGTACTTATGACTATTAGGTATTTTTACCGATTAAGCCCTTTTGCTTGTTTTCACTTAAAACCGAGTAGCACAAGTTGTCTAACATAATTTAAAACCTCATGTTCTATCATAAAACACCAAAATATACAAATTTCACCTATGGGTATTTTTCCAAATATAAAACCTAGGTTAAATTATTGCTAGAATAAGCTAAATCAAGTTTCCGAGACTCCAAAAAGGTAAAAATCATTAAAAACGAGGCTAGAACGGACTTACAATCGAGCTTGGAAGATTGAAAAACCATAGACATGGTTTCTCCTTGCTATATTCGGCCATGGGGTTGAAGATGAGCAAAATTGGCTTTTAATTTTGTATTTTAATTCATTTTACCCCTAAATGACCAAAATGCCTTTACTACTAAACTTTCCAAAAATTCCATCCATGTCCAATTTTTTTCCATAGACTTATAAATTGGTAAAATTGCTATTTAAGACCTCCTAATTAATATTTCAAAACAATTTCATACTATAAACTTCTAGAATGCAAGTTTTGCAAATTATTCGATTTAGTCCCTAATTTCAATTTAAGCATTTTATGCATAAAATTTCTTCACGAAATTTTCACACAATCATGCAATCATATCATAGACCTTAAAATAATCATAAAATAATTATTTCTATCTCGATTTTTGTGGTCACGAAACCACTATTCTGACTAGGCCCAAAATCAGGATATTACAACACTGAACGGGATCGATGTCGCGACGGCTCGGTCAACCTTATCTTTTACTAGGCTTAATTTGAGATTATGTCACTACTATATTATGGATTTAAGATGTGAACTAAAGCTATTCTGATGGGTATCTGGATTTAGATATGTTAATTATCTATCTTATGGATTTGTTAAATTATTAACATAATGTTTGTAATTCTCTGAACTCGGTCTAGAAGGCTAGGCCAGGGTTAGGGTGTTACACTTTATAAGTAATTATTCAGGATAGGAACCATGAAAATTTTTAATTTCACAAGCAAGACATTGCAATATATATTGTTTATTTTTTAAAATTTTTTAAATACAACTTAAAGTTATATGACAAAATCTTAATTCCACTTCCACTTATAGAGTTCGAAATTTCGACCATCAATGTACTGAGTAGTTATTTTTTCTTTATTACCAAAATAAATAAATGTGCTTTCCTGTACAAATTAAAAAACAAAACTTTATATATTTTGTTTCTTTAAAAACTAACTTTTAAATACTAAATTTTAATGTCATTCTATTATCTCATTATCAAAATCTTTATTTTCTATAGCAAAATTAAAGGAGGGTTTGGATGGGTGGAGCATTTACCTAAAATTAGTGTAAAAACAGCAGTGGCAGTGAGATTAGATACTGTAACGATACTATAGCGTGAGACAAAAAGTAATTTAAATGCACTGCACCACACTACATCGCACTGCTGTAACATCCTCAATAATTTAAGTCTGTTTTTGTGAAATCTAACATAAGTATGTATCTGCTTTAGTGCATAAGTGTTCTGAATGTGTGTTTGAGGTCTTGGGTTCAAGTCTTACCTTTGCCAAATTTTGTTATTTTTCTAATCCTAGCGTTACCCTTGTTAAGTGGGCTTATATAAGGTTGTCTACTATTTTATATCAGAATGAGCTTGCTAGCTTAAGTGGTAAGAGAGTTAGTGTCTTGGGGGTCTTGTGTTCAAATCCTTGCGCAAGTGTAGATGTTAATTTTTGCTCGATTGTCTGATAGAGTTTCGGTAGAGTTAAAATTCTGAAGGAGTTATAAGTAGTGGGTTAAAGGGAGAAAAATAAGGGATATGTGAATATCTTTTATTTTTATTTTTCTTTTGTTCAAAATTTTCTCTGCCAAATAAAGTTTGTCATCAATTCTTCTCCATTTTCTCTATTTTCATTATTTTCTCTTTTTTGTTATATTCTCCTACCCGTTGTCAAGTTCTTGTGTTTTGGGAATTTCATCTTTCTTCTTTCATTCGGTAAGTGAAGTTTTGGGTATTCTGTAATTTCTAATTTCTAAAAGCTGGTTGGTGCTATATCCGTTGTTTTGGTTGAAAGGTGAGTAGCTAAGACATTGATTCCTACAAATTTGTGGTATAGGTGAAGGTGATGAGCGATGAAGGTTTACTCCGATAGTCTAAATCGCACTAAGGTCTATTCGTGTCATCGGTAAGTCTTGAGCGTTATTTTGGGTTATGTTTTGATTCGTAATTTGACTGCTAAATGGGCATTTAGATGGTTTTTTTCTTAGATTTCAAAGGCCTTAGAAGTGTCTTTCATCAAAATCGTACCAGGTGTGTACCTAAAACATGAAAAATCGAGCTTCGATGAAATTTGAAAGTGAATTCTTTCGAAAGTGCATTCCCGATGCCACACGGGCATGTACCGGGCCGTGTGGGAGACACCACCATGTGTTTGACGAGGGAATGGCCATGCACAAGACACAACCGTGTGGTGGTGTAAGTGTGGCTGCGTGGGTCACACGGGCTAGGTCACATGGACTAGGCAAGCTGGGCGTGTGGGGTTTCTGCTAGGCTGTGTGGGCCACACAAACATCTAGGCCCATAATTCTGAAATTTTCCCTAGGGACGCACGAGTCATTCTGATCGACTATGGGCCTACCATAGGGTCGGTAAGGGCTAACCAACTCTAAAACTATATGATCTGTTAGTTTGAAATTCTGCTCTGAGTACGACACTGTTTTGAATGTCTGATTATTCTGATGTATATATATATTTGATATCTGTATATGAGCATGTAAGCATGATAATTCTAAATATAAATATATATTTGATTGGGGTGGGCTTTGTATATGTGGAGGAAGTGTTCTGTATGGCAATCATCGCTTATATTTTTGCAGCTTGGCTGCATATTATCTGATATGTGTCGTAATGGCATGAAATGGCGTATAGGGATGGGTGGGTGTTTTTAACCCCACATGGTGTAATAGAATGGTCGGAGTTGGTGTGTAGAGGATGGAGGTAGGATTCTACATATCTGTTTCTATTATCTGAATCTGTAAATCACTTAAGTTCGAATCTGAATTTGAATCTGACTGTGTATCTGATTTCTGTATGTATAGCATGTCTATTTCTATTAGGTTACACACTGAGTTTACATAAACTCACTTCTGTTTGTCTGTTCTGTTCAGGTAATCTGTAGACTTAGGCAGATCGGTGCGGCGGAGTCTTGTGGTGACCACTAGACTACAAACTGACTTTAAAGAAAGGTTTTATTTATTTAAGGATTATTTCTTGGAGTTTTGTATTAATTGGACTCTCTGGACTGTTGGATTAATTTTTTTTGGGGATTTGGATTTTTCGTTTAATACTTTAATTGTGACGGTTATTTAAACATATGGTTTTTACTAAAACAAAGGTTTTTCAAACTTACGAATGGGATTTTAAGAAAATAACGTTTACTATAACTTCCGCTGTAAATTATGTTTTGGCAAATAAATCAATTAATTAACGTTTCAACAATAGATATAAACGTATATGAGTTATTAAGCTGAAATGATTTAACGTAATGACTCTATTTTCAAAACTCATTCTTTGTGACATCTCCAGATTTCGCCATAACGTATGGGTTGAGTTTGGGGTGTTATATTTAATGATATCAGAGTCAGGTTTCAAAACTCGGGCTGTGAATTTTGGGTTCCAAAATTTTGTTTCAAAAAGAAATAAGTTTCTAATAATTTGTATAATTTGAGAAAGTATGTGGTACACCGAGTCTCTGACACCAATCCTATAAGTATCTCTGAAATTAGAATACTCTGAAAACACTGTAGTTAGTACTTTCTGAAACTGTACTGAGTTAGTTAGAGACTGAAACCTTTGAGAACATTTCTATTCTTCTGATAATTTACGCATAAAATATCTGCTAATAAATACTAGAACTGATGCATAAAATTTTATAATGTAGATAAAAATTTGAAATACACAATGAGCGCTCGTGGAACTCATGGACGTGGTATTCGTGGCCATAGTAGAGGCCATAGGGGGCTCGAGCTGAGTCTTCTTCTCTGGGCAGTATGCTAAATTTGGACACGAGTGAGACACTAGTTTCACTTGCTACTGAAACTGGGTCTCAAAGCCGTTCGGCTAGGGATGACACACTGTCCCAAGCCATGTTGAGGGTATTGGAAAGGGTCGCTGGACCATATTATGGATCTGGGGGCCGCGGGTCGGTAACTGAATGACTCCAGTTCAATGGTGCTGAGCTGTTTAGGGGTGTCACTGGAGTCGCCCCTACTGTGGCCAAGTATTGGTTGGAGGCCACCGAGAGGATGATGAACGACATAGACTGTACTTCTAGGCAGAAACTTAAGGGTGCAGTCTCTTTGCTTCGCGACGAGGCTTATTAGTGGTGGTTATCGATTGAGAAGGGTACTTAGCCAAATCGTCTAAAGTGGGACTTCTTTAAGAATGCTTTCTAGTGGAAGCATGTGGGGTCGAGCTATGTGGATTCTTGTAGGAGTGAGTTCATGAATCTCACGCAAGGTGATAGATCTATGTTCGAGTATGAGGTTGAATTTCTAAGGTTGAGCCACTACGCTCAAGGCATGGTGGCGTCCGAATATCAAAATTACGTCTGCTTTGAGGATGGTTTGAGGGATAATTTGAGGGTATTGATTGCTCCATAGAGGGAGCGAGAGTTCATTGTGCTGGTAGATAAGGAAAAGATCTCCGAAGAGGTTCAGCGCATGGAGCCCCAAAATAAGGACCAAGAGAGAGGTAAGAATAAGAGGGATTCAAAACCCTCTAGTTCTGTTCAGATGGGCTAATTAGAGTGGGGGTTCCTATTGCTTCTACTAGGATTTAGCCATGTAGTGATTGTGGTAGGCGCCATCCAGGCGAGTGTTGGAGGAGGTTAGGGGCTTGTTTGAGGTGTGGATCTTTAAGGCATCGTATTTTTAACACCCCTTATCTATATCCAATGCTGGAATAGGGCACGAGGCATTACCAGACTTATACACAAGCAGTCATACAAAATCGAGACGTAAATTTCCATCCAAATTTAAAACTTTTCAAAATCATTCATATTGTTCCTAAAACAAGCCTATGAGGCCCAAAACATGCATTGGGAGCGGTTCGAGACTAAATTGAGAACTTTGGAAAATTTCACAACACTCAGAAAGTTTTTCATATTTTAAGAGCCATACGCCCGTGTGGCTTGCGACATGCCCGTGCGGGTAGGTTGTGTGATCATACATTCCGTGTCCCTAAACCATATAACTCTTTATTTTTTCACCCAAGAACAAATTGAAGACACACGGCAAAGTCACATGCTTGTGTGCTAAGTCGTGTGGTCGATTTAAATTTATGATTTTTCATAAAATAGGTGCAGACTTCACACGCCCAGGACACACGCCCTTGCTTGAGGCCGTGTCATCAACACGGTTGAGATACATGCCCGTGTCTCTGCCCGTGTGCTCAATTCTGAGCATTTTATTTTGTAACAATTAAGGTGAAGGGGACACACGGCCGGAACACACGCCCATAGGGCAAGCCATATGTCACACACGGCCTAGACACACGCCAATGTGTCTACCTGCGTGGACAAAAACAAGGTTATTTACCAAGCCATTTTGTCACCCTTCCATGCACACCCTATACAACAAAACATAACACCAATCCAAGCAATTATATTCAACCAATTTAGCCAAAAACAAGACATCCACACGTCATTCACATGCTACCATTTATCACATACAAACATCACATACTAATCAACTTAAACCATACAAATTTCCACATCCATGGAAACATCATCATATGCATATATACTTAAACCAATATTAGCCAATACCATATGGCCATTTACAAAATGAATTATCAACCAATATAGGCCAACACATTAGGCCAATTCAATTATGACACATAACAAAATAACCAAGTCCCAATACATGCCATAACTCAAAATGTCAAATTCGTTGATACCCAAAATAATCAGTTGATAGTGTGATGGAGTCTCCGAGGATCCCCGAATTTGAGCTAGCTTGGTGACACTATAAGACAAAGGAAAAGAAAGAGGAGTAAGCTTTAAAGCTTAGTAAGTTCCCATGCAAATAATAGGCATCATAAACACACATTTAACATACAATTAACATGATGATAATTGGCATAAATGTGAACTCATATCGATGCCAATAGCCTAGTTATGGTCTTACATGAAATCTTATATCGACACCATATCTTAGATATGGTCTTACACGAAATCTTACACGATGCCAATCCCAAGTATGGTCTTACACGTAGTTTTAGTAACCTTAATGTTCAACAGGGATTTCACGCTTGTCATAACTTTGTCGAACACGCTCAATGGTCAATCATAATTCATACAATAGTAAAGCATTTAAAACACAATTAAAACAATGTATTATTTACATAAGAACTTACTTTTGTATAAAATAGTAGAAACATGATCTACTCATCAAACACCTTATTTTTCTCCCGATCTACGTACGAACCTCATTTCTCTTGATCTATAATAGTAAATTTAACTCATTTATTATTCACATTACTCAATTCAGTTCAAAAATCACATTGTGGCATAATTATATTTTTGCCCCTAAACTTTAACATTTTTACACTTTGGTCTCTAGGCTCGTAAATTGAAATAGATTCAATTTCTTCGATTCCCAAGCCTAGCCAAACCTATTTTATACTTATAACAACCAATATTTTTCATTTAATCACACTTTTACACATATTTTATAACCTTTTTACAAATTGGTCCTTTTGACATTTCTATCAAAAATCACCTAACAAAAGTTGTTTATCATACACCAAACACACATTTTCTACCATTAAACATCAAAATACACACATATTTAACATGGTTCAAACCCTAGACCTTAATCATTTCTTAAATTAATGGTAGAAATAGATAGATCAAGTGATAATGATTTCAAAAACGTAAAGAGCATTAAAAAACGAGGCAAAAACAAACTTACAATCTAGCTTGAAAGTGGCCAAACCCTAGCTGTGGTTTTCTTCTAATTTTCAGCGAAGCATGAAGAAGATGGACAAGATTTTGGCTTGATTTTTTCTTTTTAATTCTTTTAATTACTAAATGACCAAAATGCCCTTTTCTTAAAACACTAAAATTCTCTTACCTCATGTCTATTTTTTGTCCAAGTGAAATTAAAATGGTCTAATACCATCTAAGGACCTTCAATTTAAAATTTCATAGCAATTTGACACCTCTAGCATGTAGAACTCAACTTTTTCACTTTTTACAATTTAGTCCTTTTTGCTAAATTAAGTGCTCAAACGTCAAAATTTTCGAACGAAATTTTCACGAAATCATTCCATAAAACTGTAGACTATGAAAATTTAATAAAAACAAGTTTTTCTATGTTGGATTCGTGGTTCCGAGACCACTGTTCTGACTAGGCCCAAAATTAGGTTGTTACAACTCTCCCCTCTTTAGGGATTTTCGTCCCCAAAATCTTACCAGAAAATAGGTTTGGGTACTGTTTTCTCATAGCCTCCTCGAGTTCCCACGTAGACTCTTCAACCCCATGTCAATGCCATAACACTTTCATTAGGGCTATACTCTTATTTCTCAACTATTTAACTTCCCGAGCTAAGATCTTGATCGGTTCTTCACCATACGTCATATCCGGTTGAAACTCAATCTCTGATGGAGAAATCAAATGTGAAGGATCAGAACGATATCATCGCAACATTGGCACATGAAATACATCATGAATCCTTCCCAACTCTGTCGGTAAAACTAACCGATATGCCACTGGCCCTATTCTTTCAATAACTTCATACAGCCCAATGAAACATGGACTTAACTTGCCTTTACGGCCAAATCTCAGAATCTTCTTCCACGAAGATACTTTCAAAAATACTTTATCACCAACTTGAAACTCAATCTTTTTTCTTTTCAAATCCGCATATGACTTTTGTCGATCAGAACCTGTTTTCAAACAGTCACGAATTACTTTCACTTTTTCTTCAGTTTTTCTAACCAAATCAACCCGTGAATCTGTTTCTCAATAAGTTTAGTCTAATACAAAGGCGTTCGACACTTGCGGCCATACAATGCCTCATAAGGTGCCATCTTTATACTTGACTAAAAACTGTTGTTTTAAGCAAATTCGACTAATGACAGATATTTTTCCCAACTACTTTTGAATTCTAGAACATAACGTCAGAGCATATCTTCGAGTACCTGAATTGGTCTTTCAGACTGACCATAGGTTTACGGATGAAATGTGGTACTAAAGTCCAACTTTATACCCAAAACCTCTTGTAACTTCTTCCAAAATCTCGAAGCGAACCTCGGATCTCTATTTGAAATAATAGACATAGGCACCCCGTGCAATCTCACAATTTTCGAAATGTATAATTCAACTAACTTATCAAGTGAGTAGTCAGTACGTACCGGAATGAAATGAGCTGATTTCATCAATCTATCAACAACAACCCAAATGGCATTTTTCTTTTTCGGAGGCAAAGGCAACCCAGTTACAAAATCCATAATAATCCTATCCCACTTCCACTCAGGTACCATCACTAGCTGAAGTAAATCTGAAGGCACTTGGTATTTATCTTTCACTTGTTGACAAATCAGACACTCTAAAACAAACTCTGAAATATATCGTTTCATGCCTGACCACCAATACAATTTCTTCAAATCATTATACATTTTTTACTACCCGAATGCACAGATAAACAACCATTATATGCTTTATGAAGAATTTTCTAACTAAGTTCATCATTTTTTGGTACACAAATTCTGCCTCGGAACATCAAACAATCTCTGGATCCGATATGAAAATCTGAATCACTACCCGATTCACAATGAACTCTTTTGGCTTGCAAATCACTATCACATTTCTGAGCTTCACAAATTTGTTGAAGAAATAACGGTCTAGCTCTCAACTCAGCTAGGATCGAACCATTATCGAACAAAGTCAACCATGGATTCATCGCTTTCAAAGCAAACAAAGTCTTTCTACTCTACGTATCTGCGAATACATTTGCCTTACCCGGGTGATAATCAATTACTAGCTCATAATCCTTCAATAACTTGAGCCATCTCCGTTGCCGCAAGTTTAAATCTTTCTGAGTCATCAAGTATTTTAAACTCTTATGATCAGTAAAGATATGGCATTTCTCACCGTACAAATGATGTCTCCAAATTTTTAAAGCAAACACAATGGCGGTTAATTCCAAATCATGTGTCAGATAATTATTCTTGTGTGGTTTAACTATCTCGAGGCATAAGCTATCACTTTGCCCTTTTACATCAACACACATCCTAATCCATTCAGATATGCATCACTATAAATTACAAATTCTTTTATCGATTCAGGTTGTTCTAAAACTGGTGCCTCAGTCAATAATGCTTTCAACTTCTCAAAACTTTGCTAACATTTTTCGGGCCATTCAAACTTAACATCTTTTTGCAATAGTTTGGTCATAGGAGTAGCAAGAATCGAAAATCCTTTGACAAAACGTTGGTAATAATCGACTAAGCCCAAAAAGCTTCTAACTTCATATGCATTCCTCGGTGGTTTCCAATCAACAATAGTCAAAATCTTACTTGGATCAACTCGAATACCATCACTTGAAACTATATGTCCTAAAAATCTGACTTCTCGAAGCCAAAACTCACTTTTACTGAATTTAGTCCTTAAGTGCTCAGCATGCTCGGACTCATTTTGAGAACAAATCAGAATGTCATCGATAAACATAACCAAAAATTTGTCCAAATACAATCTAAAGATCTGATTCATCAATGCCCATACCTTGTCCTGAAAGTGGTTTTTGGCACATCCGCATCTTTAACTCTCGACTGATAGTAGCCAGATCTTAAATTAATCTTTGAAAATACCGTTGCTCCTCTCAACTGATCAAACAAGTCATCAATCCTTGGTAAAGGATACTAGTTCTTTATAGTCATCTTGTTGAGCTGACGGTAGTCGATACAAAGCCTCATGGATCCGTCTTTCTTCTTCACAAATAATACGGGAGCACCCCAGGGTGAAAAACTGGGCCTCGTAAAACTCTTATCTGTCAACTCTTGCAACTGAGCTTTCAATTCTTTCAATTTAGTCGTGGCCATTCTATATGGATCAATAGATATCAGCGAGGTCTCTGGTACTAAATCAATACTAAACTCGACATCTCTAACTGGTGATAACCCAGGCAACTCTTCTTGGAACACATCCGGATATTCACAAGCTATCAGCACTAATCAATTTTTAATTTAGACATCTTTGTATTCAACACATAAGCAAGATAAGCTTCATAACCTTTCCTTACATACCATTGGGCAGACATCGAAGATATCACAATAGGTAACTCACCCGACTCATCTGAATCAATCCAAAGAGTTTTACCATTTTCACATTTCAGTTCAATAATCTTTCTTTTACAGTTCACTATAGCATCATGCAGTGTCAACCAATCCATACCTAAAATAACATTGAATTCATCAAATGGCAATAACATTAAATCAATCGGAAAACAGAGACCTCGAATCATCAAGGGACTGCAAACTCTATCAACTAATACATGTTTTCCTAAGGGGTTTTCCACTCTAATCACAAACTCTGTAAACTCAACAGGCAAGCTCTTACTAGTTACCAATTTCACACAAACATAAGAATGAGTCGATCTAGGATCAGTTAATGCAACTACATTAGTATTATAGAGAGAAAAAATAACAGTAATAACTTCGGGAGATGTCACTTCTTTGCTAGCACGGATGGCATAGGCTCTAGCAGGAACTCGGGTTTTAGATCTCACAGCAGTTTCTTTCGTCACACCTTTACTACTAGCTTCATTTCCTATATTCCTCAGTGGCCTACCCTTATTAGTAGTATTATTTGGCCTTGCGCTCTGAAATTTTTCTTTCTCAGCTATTTCGGGGCAATCTCGAATAAAATGCTATTTGGAAGCCACACTTGAAATAAGCCCAATCATTCATCCTACACTCGCTAGGATGTCTTCTTCCACAATGCTGACATTCAGGTCTGTTAGGCCTTACATTACCCACACTTGCCATTGAAGTGGCTTGAGATTTAAAACTCGAGTGTTACTTCTCGCAGTCTCTGTGAGAAAACCCAGCTGATACATTCGAACGGGAGAACATTTCTTTAGATTTCTTTGAATGAGATGAAAATGAATTACTCGTCGGTCTTTTCCTCGAATCTTTAGCTTCAGAATCAGTTTTCCTCTTTTCTTTATTCAACTCTTCGGCCTTACAGGCTTGCTTGACCAATACCACAAATTCTTTCAGTTCTAATATCCCAACTAATACACGAATATCCTTATACAATCCATCTTCAAATCTCTTACACATGATAGCCTCGGTGGAAACACACTCTTGAGCATATTTGCTAAGTCTAAAAAATTCTCGCTCATATTCTGTTACCGACATTCAACCCTATTTCAGCTCAAGAAATTCCTTATGTTTCTTATTGATGAACCGCTAACTAATATATTTATTTCGGAACTCCTCTTGAAAGAATTCCCATGTAACCCTCTCTCTCGGTACCACCGATACTAGCGTATTTCACCAATGATATGCAGAATCTCTCAAAAGTGAGATGACACATTTTAAACACTCATTCGGTCTGCAAGACAGCTCATCAAATACTCTGATAGAGTTTTTGAGCCAAAACTCGACTTTCTCGGGATCACCATCCACATTAGCTTTACAATCTTCAGCCCCATGCTTTTAGATCTTATCGACCGGGGGTTTGTTCATTCTTACAAATTCCATACCTTGTGGAGCTACTGGAACTGGTCGAGAAATATGTGGGGGTGAAAGAGGTTGGGCATTCAGATTTGTTCGAACAAATTCCGTATACCACTCATTTATCATATGGAGAAAGGCTTCCTTACCCCCTTCTCCCTAACCAACCGTTGGGGTTCTACTATCAGACAGTGCTGCTCATTGAGTGGGAGTCGGCGTATTACTTTCAATGCCATCATCCTCAACTCGATTGGGATCAATTTACTATATGAAAACACAATTTAAAATTGTCAGGAGTCATCACACTATCACAGTTCATTTATGGCATGTATAGGTGGAATCTTACACACACTACGTTAGTCCGAGAATCTACTAAATCGTAGCTCTGATACCACTAAATGTAACACCCCTTACCCGTATCCAACGCCAGAATAGGGCATGAGGCATTACCGGACTTATACACAAGCAGCCATACAAAAATGAGACGTAAATTTCCATCCAAATTTAAAACTTTTCATAATTATTCATATCATCCCTAAAACGAGCCTACAATGCCCAAAACATGCATTGGAAGCGATTTGAGACTAAACCGAGAACTTTGGAAAAAACTCAAAAAATTTTCCATGTTTTAAGAGCTACACGCTTGTGTGGCTTGGGACACGTCTGTATGGGTAGGCCGTGTGATCACACACGCCCGTGTCCATAACCCGTGTAACTCTCTATTTGTCACTCAAGAACAAATTGAAGACATACAGCCAAGTCACACGCCTGTGTGCTAGGCTGTGTAGTCGATTTAAAATTTACGATTTTTCATAAAATAGGTGCAGACTTCACACGCCCAGGACACAGGCCCCTGCCTGAGGCCTTGTCATCCACACGGCTGAGACACACGCCCGTGTCTCTGCCCGTGTGCTCAATTCTGAGCATTTTTTTGCAACAATTAAGGTGCAGGAGACACACGGTTGGAACACACGTCCATAGGGTAAGCCATATGTCATACACGGTCTAGACACACGCCCGCGTGGATAAAAACAAGGCTATTTACCAAGCCATTTTGTCACCCTTCCATGCGCACACCTATACAACAAAACATAACACCAATTCAAGCAATTATATTCAACCAATTTAGCCAAAAACAAGACATCCACACGTCACTCACATGCTACCATTTATCACATACAAACATTATATACTAATCAACTTAAACCATACAAATTTCCACATCCATGAAAAAATCATCATATGCATATATATACTTAAACCAATATTAGCCAATACCATATGGCCATTTACAAAATGAATTATCAACCAATATAGGTCAACACATTAGGCCAATTCAATTATGACACATAACAAAATAACCAAGTCCCTATACATGCCATAACTTAAAATGTTAAATTCATTGGTACCAAAAATAATCAGTTGATAGTGTGATAAAGTCTCCAACGATCCCCGAATCTGAGCTAGCTTGGTGACACTATAAGATAAGGGAAAAGAAAGAGAAGTGAGCTTTAAAGCTTAGTAAGTTCCCATAGAAATAATAGGCATAATAAACACACATTTAACATACAATTAACATGATGATAATTGGCATAAATGTGATTAAGATCTTATAATCATAACTTACTCAATCATAACCTTACCGAGGGTTCATCACATAACGAACTCATCTCGTATGGGTTTTTTGTACATACCTGAGTCATCTCGAATTGGATTTGCATGCAATTCACCTTTTTCATACTTATTAAATTACTCGTTGAACCACTTGGAATACTAAAGGATACTTGGGAGTCCCATACACACGGTACCATACCAACACAATATCCCATATATGGTCTTACATGTAATCTCATATCGATGCCAATAGCCCAGCTATGGTCTTACACAAAATCTCATATCGATGCCATATCCCAGATATGGTCTTACAAAAAATCTCATACGATGTCTTATCCCAGATATGGTGTTACACGTAGTCTTAGTAACTCTAATGTCATGACATTTGTATCCTATCTATTCCTAAGGTTCAACTGAGATTTCACGATTGTCGTAACTTTTTTGAACACGCTCAATGGTCATTCATAATTCATACAATAATAAAGAATTTAAAACACAATTAAAATAATTTATTATTTACATAAGAATTTACTTTGGTACAAAATAGTAGAAATAGGACTTACTCCTTAAACACCTTGTTTTTCTCCCTATCTAGGTCTGAACCTCGTTTCTCTTATTCTATAATAGTAAATTTAACTCATTTATTATTGAAATTACTCAATTTAATTCAAAAATCACATTATGGAAAAATTATATTTTTGCCTTTAAACTTTGACATTTTTACACTTTGGTCCCTAGGCTCGTAAATTGAAATAGATTCAATTTCTTCAATTCCCAAGCCTAGTCGAACCTCTTTTATACTTATAACAGCCTACATTTTTTATTTAATCATACTTTTAAACATATTTTATAACCTTTTTACAAATTGGTCCTTTTGATATTTTCATAAAAAATCACATAGCAAAAGTTGTTTATCATAGACCAAACACATATTTTCTACCATTAGACATCAAAATACACACATATTTAACATGGGTCAAACTCTAAACCTTAATCATTTCTCAAATTAATGGTAGAAATAGATAGATCGAGTGATAACGACTTTAAAAATGTAAAGAGCATTAAAAATGGGGCAAGAACAGACTTACAATCGATCTTGAAAGTGGCTAAACCCTAGCTATGGCTTCTTTTCTAATTTTTGGCCAAGAATAAAGAAGGTGGACAAGATTTTTGCTTTTTAATTCTTTTAATTACTAAATGACCAAAATGCCCTTTTCTTAAAACACTAAAATTCTCTTACCTCATGTCTATTTTTGTCCAAATTAAATTAAAATGGTCTAATTACCATCTAAAGACCTTCAATTTAAAATTTCATAGCAATTTGACACCTCTAGCATGTAGAACTCAACTTTTGCATTTTTTACAATTTAGTCCTTTTTACTAAATTGAGTGCTCAAACGTCAAAATTTTCAAACGAATTTTTATAACATAATGTCATAAAATTGCATATCATGAAAATGTAATAAAAACAAGTTTTTCTATGTATGATTCGCGGTCCTGAAACCACTATTCTTACTAGGCCCAAAATCGAGCTGTTACAGTATTAGGGAGTGTCCACAGTGAGCTGATCAGATGCAAGCTTCAAGATCAATTTTTGTACAGTCTCAAAAGGTAGTTCAACAACCACCTAAGGGCCAGGGATTGGCTAGGGTTGGTAATGATATGGGTCGTGGACAGAGAGCACCGAGCAGAGGTGCTAGTCAAACTAAATCGAGATAGCCTATATTGGTTTATGTCACTCGACACCGAGAGGATAGAGACGCTCCTGACGTTATCTCGGGTATGTTCTTTATTTTTTATGTACCTTATACTACTCTAATAAACATAGGTTCTACACACTCTTATGTAGCTAATATTGTTTTTGAAAACCTAAGGATTTCAGTTAAGAAAACGTCTAGTGAGATAATTATACTGAGTCTATTGGGGCAGTCTATTCGGGTTAATAAACTTTATAGGAATGCTGCATTAGAACTGTAAGGGGATGTATTTTTGGAAAATCTGATAGAGCTTCCGTTTGAGAAGTTCAACTTAATTCTAGGGATGGATTGGTTAGTTAAGCACCGAGTTGGTTTGGATTACGCAACTAAGAGGGTTGCTCTGAGGACTGTGAAAGATAAAGAAGTGGTTATGATTAGTAAGCGTCGAGATTATCTATCTAATGTGATCTCTACTCTTATGGCTGAGAAATTGGTTTGAAAAATGTGTGAGGCATATATGGCTTTTGTCAGTGTTTCATTTCTTGAGGACTCTACTGTCGGGGATATCAAAAAAGTGAAGGATTTTCTAGATTTCTTTCCTGAGGAGTTACCGAGTTTATCTCAGAATCGGGAAGTTGGCATTGAGCTTTTATCGGGTACAACTCTGGTGTCCATCGCTCCTTACTGTATGGCACTGAAAGAGCTTACAGAGCTTAAGGCTCAACTTTAAGAGCTTTTGGATTGTGGTTTTATCTGCCCTTGTGTGTCTCCCTGGAGGGCACCGGTTCTATTTGTAAAGAAGATGATGAGACCATGAGGATGTGTATTGAATATCGGCAGTTGAATAAGCTAACTGTGAAGAATAAGTATCCACTTCCAAGGATCGATGACTTGTTTGATCATTTCTGGGGGGTTTTTGTGTTTCCAAAAATTGATCTCTATTTTGGGTAGCATCAACTTAGTGTTAAGGAAGTGGATGTTCATAAGATGGTGTTTAGGACTCGTTATGGGCACTACGTGTTCCTAGTTATGCACTTTGGTTAGACGAATGGTCCGGTTGCATTCATAGATATGATGAATTGAGTCATTCAGCCATATCTGGATCAATTCATCATGGTCTTCATCGATGATATTCTGGTTTACTCTAAGACCGACGATGAGCATGGTAAACATCCCAGAGTAATGCTTTAGGTACTCCGAGAAGAACAACTCTACGCTAAGTTGAGCAAGTGTGAGTTCTAGTTGCTTGAGGTAACTTTTCTAGGGTACGTAGTTTCTACTGAGGGGATCTGAGTCGATTTGAGAAAGATTGAGGTGGTGTTTATTAGAAACAGCCTAAGAACGTAAAATTCGTAGTTTTCTGGGCCTTGCGGTTTATTATCGATAGTTTTTCGAGGGGTTCTCTGTGATTGCAGCTCCTTTGACTAAGCCTCTATGCAAAGGAGTTCCTTTTGTGTGGACTGATACTCAACAATCGAGTTTCTATAAGCTAAAGTTTGTTCTAACTCAGGCTCCTGTTCTGATACAGCCTGAATCCGGTAAAGAGTTTGTAGTCTATAGTGATGCATCGCACATTGGTTTGGGTTGTGTTCTGATGCAAGATGATAAGGTTGTGGCTTACGCGTCCCATCAGCTTAAGACACACGAGGGGAATTATTCGACGTATGATCTCGAGTTAACTGCTGTGGTGTTTGCATTAAAAATCTGGAGGCACCATCTGTATGGTGAGAGGTGTATCATCTACACTAATCATAAGAGCCTCAAGTTCCTCCTTGCTCAGAAGGAGTTGAATCTTATACAGTGATGGTGAATTGAGCTGCTCAAATGTTATGACTGCACAATAGAGTATCATCCTAGTAAGGCCAATGTGGTGACCGATGCTCTCAGTCATTGAGCGATGACTGATTTGAGGGAAATTTTCACTCGTCTTAGTCTATTTGATGATGGAGGTCTGTTATCCGAGTTGCAAGTTAAGCCAACTTGGATTGATCAAATTCGGGATAAGCAGTTAAGGGATGAGTGTAATAGCCTGTTTTTAGTCAAATCAAAACAGTGGTTTTGGGACCACAAATTTGAGGTCAAATAATTATTTTATTACTATTTTAATGTCTATAGCATGATAGTAAGATTGTGTGAACATTTCGTTAAGAAATTTTATTGTTTGAATGCTCAATTTGATAAAAAGGACTAAATCGCGTAAAGTGTAAAACTTGTGATCTATTAGCTAAAGGTGTCTAATAGATATAGAACTTTAAAGTAAAGTTCCTTAAGTGGTAATTAGACTATTAGTATGTTAGTGGACATTTATGAGATTGGTATTCTTGAAATTTGTTTTAAATTAAAATGTTGATTAAGTAAATTAACAAATAAGTGATAAATAAATAAAACAAAACAATTTTATTATCTCTTATCATCTTCTCCAATCAAATATAGGGTGTAAAGAAGCCATTTTTAAGCTTCAATATTCGGCCAAGGCATTTTTGTCCAATTAGGTATGATTTTTCTCCCGTTTTTAATGATTTCTATGTTTTTGATATCATTGCAGCTTAATCTAGCTAGCCCAAGGACTGATTTGCAAAATTGTTAAAGGTTTAGGGTTTTTCATTGATGAATGTATATGTATTTTGATGTTTGATGATAGAAAATAAATGGTTGTTGTTAGATAAACAACATTTGTTAAGAGTTTTTTGATAAAATTGTCAATTAGGGATTTATTTGTGAAATGTGAAATTTTGTGGTAGAAATGTGAAATAAATGAAAAATATGGCTGCTATGGTAATAAAGAAAATTTGGCTAGCATGGGTAAGGATTTAATTGCATGAAAATTGTGTTTTTATGAGCTAAGGACTAAATTGTAAAGATGTTAAACTACTAGGGGTAAAAGTGTAATTTTGTCATAATGTGATTTTTGGGCTAAATTGAATAGAATGATAATTGAATAAGTTAAATTTGATATTATATAGATCAAGAAAAATGAATTTCAGATCTAGATCGGGGAAAAACCAAAGTATTGGACTAATCTATCCATTTTATTGTTTTTGCGATCGAGGTAAGTTCGTATGTTTCTAAGCATTGATATAATTTTTTTTAAATGCTTTATTATTGAATTAATTTTCATACGACCTAACGGATACGTTCGACGAAGATTCAGCAATGTGAAATCCCAGTTCAACCTTAGGAATAAATTAGAATACGGATGACATGTCATTAAGGGTTATGTGTTTGGGTGTTGGTCCGTACGTCCTACCGGTGGCTGAGTTATCTAGCATGTGTTTCGGATTCTTGTCAGCTTGTGTGAGCAGCACTGTGTAGCTACGTCATGACCATTAGCTTGTTTAAGCAGACCCGTTGATAGCTCGAGAGTGAGCATTGTATGAGATATGAGATTGAGATAACTTCAGCTATGTATTTGGCACTTAGGATGCAAGATTCTCAGGTATCGTATATTATTCCGAATGGTTCAATGGATATATCAAGGATATGGATGAGTATGAAATTGATACAAGTTAGTACAGGTATGTACACGAACCATACAAGCATTGAATCGAAGAAACTTATGAATTCCATATCTGACCTTGTGAGTGAATACGTGATAGATTTGTGGATCAATATGAGTTATGTTATGTTAATTGCTTAAATTGTGTATATATGGTAAGTTTTACTTTAAGTATACACGCTTACTAAGCTTTATAGCTTACTCTGTTTTTTTTCGTTTTTTATAATGAAAATCGAAGCTTGCTCAGATTTGGAAGTCATCAGAGATCTTATCACACTATCAAGCTATCATTTTGGTACTTTTGAACTTATGTATTTGGGTATATAGCATGTATAGGACTTATGGTCATTTTGGTATATATGTTAGTAATGGATTTAGCCATTTGATTTGGCTTGTAAATGATGAATGTTTGGTTATGTGTATAGCCATGTGATTGGCTTATTTTAGTATATTTTGTGATGTCTATATATGTGCAAATAGCCTTTTGTTATGTGTGTAACAATCCGATTTTGACCTTAGTTGGAATAGTGGTTTCGGGACCACAAATTTGAGTTAGAAAAAAATATTTTATATTGTTTTTCGTGCCTATTATAAGTGAATTGACATGTGTGAAAATCTCGTGTGAAAATTTAACTGTTTGTGTGCTTAATTTGCAAAAAGGACCTAATCGCATAAAATGTAAAAGCTGAGTGCTAGATGTTATAATGCCTATTTGAGTTGGCTTTCTAAAGTAAGGGTCCTTATGTTGTTATTTGTCCATTGGGAATGTTAATGGACTAAAACAACCATTCATTAAAAGGTTTTATAATTGTTTATAAAAGGGCAAAATGGGAAAATGTTTATTAAGTAATTAAAAATAAAACAAAAGCATGAAATTAACCATTTGTTCATGCTATTCCACCAAAAATACAAAGAAAAAGAAAAGAGAAAGCTCACTTAGGGTTTGGCACTTTGAATTGGTGAATTAGGTATGTGTTTTGCTCAGTTTTTGATAATTTCTATGTTTTTGTAATCGTTGCTTCGTATACTATCGAACCCATGCTTCAATTTACGATTTTGGTGATGATTTTGAAATGTGCCATTGATGAAAATGTGAGCTTTGTGATATTAGTTAATAAATTATAGAAGCTTGATGTTGGGTTTAAATGTTTTGTTTTAGGATTTTTGATGAAATTGAGTAATTTGGGCTAAATTGTGAAAATATTATTTTGAGGGACTAAAATGTAAAATAAATGAAATGTGTGGACTAGTATGAGTACAAGGAGAATTCGGCTAAGCTTGTGTATATGCAAATTATGTGTATTTTGTGATTTTGTGAAATAGGGACTAAAGTGTCGAATGTGAAAATGTGACGGCTAGTTTGCAAAATGTCCTAATTGTGCACATATGGATTGTTTTGAATTATTTGGTGAATAAAATTGTTAAGTTTGAATACATTTAGATCAAGAAAAGAGGAATTCAGACTTAGACCGAGGGATATCAAAGATTGTAGAATAAACAGTCCGAGTCGACAAATTTCGAGTACGACGTAAGTTCGTACTTAAAATGTAATGCTAAGTAAGTTTTGATGCCTTTATTCTACATGGGTTGTATGTAATTGAATTGGATAATATGGTGATGAATTGGAAGCTTTGGCACTAAGTGTGCGATTTAACTAGCTTCGGCTACTTAAGGCACTAAGTGTGCAATACCGACTTAGTCTCGTTTATTTGAGATGGCACTAAGTGTGCGGAAATATTTAGCTTCAACTAACCTTATAGCACTAAGTGTGCTGATGTGTAAAACACAAATAACTTATGGAAAGTCTTATAACATTCAACATGAGATAAGTACAAAAGTGAATAAGTACAGGAAGCTTCAGGTATGTATAATGCCTAAGTGGTGGATGATGTTATGTATATGAATCTCTTTGAGTTGATATAGTTATGTGGATTGAAATTGTGCAAATCCTCATAGGTTATCATTTTATGTTTATATACTATGAATGTGTTGAGTACGAGCTTACTAAGCTTTTGAAAGCTTACTCTGTGTGATTACTATCTGTTTTACAGTTATCGTAGCTACTAAAGGCTCGGGATAGTCGAGGATCGTCACCACACTATCGATCTCATTTTAGTACTTTTGAAAATGTAAATATTTGAAGTATGGCATGTATAGGCTAGTAGTTGTGAAGTATGTTTTGTGATATATATATATATATTTAGCCATGTGATTTGGCTAATTTGTGTTTAAACTTATGGTTGAGAAAGGTTTATGATATGTGATGTTAATTTGCAACTATGGCATGAATGATGTATGTTTTAGCATAAAGAATGGTTGATTGGGTTGTACATGTATGTTTGTTTCCTTGTTGTAGGTTGACCTATAATGGGTGGCAAGTTGGCTTAAACCAAGCCTGCATTGTGCCACACGGTCAGGGGACACGGGCGTGCCTTGTGGCCGTGTAAGAAAAGTAGTATTCTCTTAAAAATTACACGGCCTTGACACAAGGGCGTGTCATATGGCCATGGGCTAAAGTCAGTAGCTAGCTTAGTATCACACGACCATAGCACGCGTGAAAGTCAGTATGGTCACCCTGTTTTAGCACGGCTGGTTCATATGGGTGTGTCTGATACTCATGTAAGGCACACGACCTGGTCACACGGGCGTGTGACCTTAACAGAATAGAAAAATTTCCTAAGTGTTGAAAGTTGTGAACTTGTTCGGTTTAGTCCTAATCTCTTCCTAATGCATGTTTAAGGTCTCATTGACCTAAGAAAGGGACTCATGTTGATGTTTGACTATGATGCTATGATGTTTATGAAATGAATGCGAAATGTTTAGATATGTTTGGTAATGCCGCTTAACCCTAGTCTGGTGATGGATACGGGTTAAGGGTGTTACAATGTGGTTGATAACAGCTATGTAATGCTTGTTATGGATTGATATTTTGGGTATCAAATAGTGCATGATTGAAAGTGACTATTTACGTGATTTATGAATGTGAAGTTGGTATGAAATTGTATGACTAATTGTGATACTTATGTATCTTGTGGTTGATGGTATGGAATTAGCATGAACTAGGCTTGGTTGAGTTTGGTTTGAATGCCTATTTATGCCATGTCATATACCATTTGATTTGTATAGGTGGATGCAAAATTTAGGTGAGCAAGATGGCTGGTAAATAGCCTATTTTTGTCCATACGGGCAAAGACACGAGTGTGTGTCTCAGCTGTGTGTAACATACGGTCAGGTGACACAATCATGTGTCCCCTGGTGTTTAATTAGAAACCAAGTCAGTATGCTCTACACAACTCAGCACACGGGCGTGTGACTTAGCCATGTGCCATAAGTCAGTATACCCTACAATTCTGGCACGGCTTAACACACGGTCTGGCACACGGGCTAGTCACACGGGCATGTGGTTGCCCTTGTGACCCAAGTTAGGGAGTTACACGGGGTCGAACACAGGCTGGGACATGTCCATGTGATCCCATTTTGAATGTCCACACAGCCTGTGACACGAGTGTGTCTTTGGCCGTGCGAGACACACGACCAGGCCATACGGGAGTGTGTCCCCTGTATTTTGAAATTTTTTCTAAGTTATTGATTTAGTCCCGAATCTCTTCTAATGCATGTTTTGGGCCTCGTAGCTCGTATTAGGGATAATGTGATTTATTGTGAATGACTTTTATTTGGGATTGATAAATGTATGATAAATGTATGTCCGTTTATGTAATAAGTTTGGTAATACTCCTAACCCTATTCCAGTGTTGGATACAGGTTAGGGGGGTTACAATGAGTCTCTGGGTTTGCGATTTCGTCATATTGAAAGTGGCTATATTTTTTATTTTTGACTGAATAAGGATGGAGTTCTGTGTTTTCGAGGTCGGATTTGTATGCCGAATGATTTTAATCTGAGACAGTCAATTCTAAGGGAGGCACATAGTAGCCCTTATGCTATGCATCTTGTTGGTAATAAGATGCATTAGGATCTTCATGAGCTATACTAGTGGCTGGGGTTGAAGTGTGAGGTTACAAATTTTGTTGCTCGTTGTCTGACGTGTCAACAAGTTAAGGCTGAGCATCAGTTGTCTTCGGGTTTGCTACAACCGTTAAGATTCCCTTGTGGAAATAGGAGCGAGTGATGATGGACTTCATTAGTGGGCTGCCCTTGACACCCACTAAAAAGGATTCTGTTTGGGTCATCATGGATCGGTTGACCAAGTCCACTCATTTTATTCTTGTTCGAACGGACTACTTTTTGCAGAAGCTAGCAAAGCTCTATATCTTCGAGATTGTAAGACTGCATGGGGTTCCTGTTTCGATAATTTATGATAAAGATCCTCGCTTCACTTCTCGATTCTGAAAGAAATTGCACGAGGCTCTGGGTTCAAGATTGGATTTCAGTACTGCGTTCTATCCTCAGGCCAATGGTTAGTCCGAGAGGGTGATTTAGATACTGTATATCAGAGTTGTGTGATAGATTTCTGAGGTAGTTGGGAGGATTTTCTGCCATTAGCTGAGTTCGCCTACAATAACAGTTTCCAATCTAGCATGTAGATGGCACCTTACAAGGCTTTGTATGGTCGTATGTGTCGTACTCTACTATGTTGGACTGAGTTGTGTGAGCGACAGATTTTGGGTCTTGAGTTGGTTTCTGTTACCAAAGATAAGGTTAGACTAATTCGGGATCATCTGAAGGCAGCTTCTGATAGACAGAAGTCTTATGCAGATCTAAAGAGGAGAGATATTGAGTACTTTATGGGTGACTTCGTTTTTATTAAGGTTTCTCTGTGGAAGAAAGTTTTGAGATTCAATCGTAAGAGCAAGTTGAGCCCTAGGTTTATTGGACCGTATCAGATTCTAAAGCGTGTGGGACCGATCGCTTATCAGTCAGAGCTACCTCCAGAGTTGGACCGTATCTACGATGAGTTTCATGTCTCGATGTTGAGGCATTACCAGTCTGATCTATCTCACGTTGTCTCTATTGAGGAGATCAAGATTAGACTGGATTTGACTTTTGAGGAGGAGCCGGTTCAAATCTTGGATGAGATGTTAATGCTCTGAAGAGGAAGCCTATTCCATTAGTAAAGGTTCTATGGCGGAATCATGGCAGTAAGGAAGCCACGTTGGAACCTGAGGACTCGATGCGCCAATAATATCCTCATCTGTTAAAATTAGGTAAATTTCGAGGCTAAAATTTCTTTTAGAGGGTAGAGCTGTAACGCCCTGAATAATTTAAGTATGTTTTTGTGAAATCTGACACAAGTATGCATCTGCTTTAGTGGCTAAGTGTTCTGGGTGTGTGTATGAGGTCTTGGGTTTAAGTCTCACCTTTGCCAATTTTTTTCCTAATCCTAGCCTTACCCTAGTTGAATGGGCTTATATAAGGTTGTCTACTATTTTATATCAGAATGAGCCTGCTTGCTCAAGTGGTAAGGGAGTTAGTGTGTTGAGGGTCATGTGTTCGAATCCCTGCGCAAGCGTGGATGTTAATTTTTGCTCGGTTGTCTGATAGAGTTTCGATAGAGTTAAAATTCTGAGAAAGTTATTAGTAGTGGGTTAGTGGGAGAAAAATAAGGGATATGTGAATATCTTTTATTGTTATTTTTCTTGTGTTCAAAATTTTCTCTCTTTGCCAAAAAAAGTTTGATGTTAATTCTTCTCCATTTCCTCTGTTTTCATTCTTTTCTCCTTTTTGCTATTTTCTCCTACCCTATTAAATTGCCGTTGAGTTCTTGTGTTTTGGGAATTCTATTTTTCTTCTTTCATTCGGTAAGTGAAGTTTTGGGTATTTTGTAATTTCTGATTTCTAAAACGCTGGTTGGTGCTATATCTGTTATTTTGGCGGAATGGTGAATAGTTAAGAGATTGATTCTAGCAAATTTGTGGTGTAGGTGAAGGTGATGAGCAGTGAAGGTTTACTCCGACAATCTAAATTTTGCTAAGGTTTGTTTGTGTCATCGGTAAGTCTTGAGCGTTATTTCGGGTTATGTGTCAATTTTTAATTTGACTACTAAATAGGCATTTGGATGCTTTTTCTGAGGTTTCAAAGGCCTTAGGAGTGTTTTTGCATCAAAATCATACCAGGTGTGTACCCAAAACACGAAAAACTAAACCTCGGCAAAAGCCAAAAGTGTATTCTATCGACGCCACACGGGCGTGTGCCTGGCCATGTGGGGGTGGCCGTGTAAGAGACACGGCTTTGTGTTTAACAAGGGCATGGTCGTGCACAAGACACGACTGTGTAGTGGTGTAGGTGTGGCCGTGTGGGTCACATGGACTAGGCCAAGCTGGGCGTGTGGGCCACACGGGCAAAGCCAATCTGGGCGTGTAGGCCCATAATTTTGAAATTTTCCCTAGGATTGTACGGGTCGTTCCGATTAACTAGAGTCCTTCCGTAAGGTCAATAAAGGCCTAAAACTATATGATTGTTAGTCTGAAACTTTGCTTTGAGTATGACACTATTTTCCTTGTCGGATTATTCTGATGTATATATATTTGATATCTGTATATGAGCATGTAAGCATGATAATTCTGAAAATAGATATATATCTGATTAAGGTGGGCTTTGTATATGTGGAGGAATTTTTTTGTATTGCGATCATCGCCTATATTCTGGCAGCTTGGCTGTACATTATTTGATATGTGTCGTAATGGCACGATACGATGTGTAGGGATGGGTGGGTGTTTTAACCCCACATGGTGTGATGGGATGGTCGGAGTTGGTGTGTAGAGGATGGGGGTAGGATTCTACATATTTGTTTCTGTTATCTGAATCTGTAAATGACTTAACTCTGAATTTGAATCTGACTATGTATTTGATTTCTGTATGTATAGCATGTCTATTTCTGTTGGGTTACACACTAAGTTTATGTAAACTCAATTCTGTTTGTTTGTTCTGTTCAGATGATCCATAGACTTAGGCGGATCAGTGCAGCATAGTCTTACGGTGACCACTAGAGTACGAACTGACTTTTAAGAAAGGTTTTATTTATTTAAGGATTATTTCTGGGAGTTTTGTATTAATTGGACTCTCCGGACTGTTGGTTTTTTTTTTGAGATTTGGATTTTTCATTTAATACTTTAATTGCGACGGTTATTTAAAAACATGGTTTTTACTAAAACAAAAGTTTTCAAACTTACGAATGGGATTTTAAGAAAATAACGTTTACTATAACTTCCGTTGTAAATTACGTTTTGGCAAATAAATCAATTAATTTACGTTTCAACAATGGATATAAACGAATATGAGTTATTAAGCTGAAATAATTTAACGTAATGACTCCACTTTCAAAACCCATTCTTTGTGACATCTCTGGATTCAGCCAAAACGTCTGGGCTGGGCTTGGAGTGTTACAACAGTACCCCACCACCCATCCATACCCACCTTAAATCAATTGTGTCATACGAAAAAAGTTAAATTATTCTATTTGCTCCTATACTTTTCAAATTGGTCAATTTTAGTTTTTACGTTTTGAATTTTAAAATTTTAGTCTTGACACAAATAATAGCAATTAAATTCGTTTGATTAAATTCAATTATTCATCTTGTACTATGCGTACAGTTTTAGATTTGGTCTATATTCTCCAATTGCATTATTTTAAGTCTTTATACTTTTCAAATTTTGAAATTTTAATCTTGGTGCATGTGGCCGTGGTTTATCCATTAATTGGGTTTTTAGTGAGTAATATGTGGAACTATTAAGCTTACATAGAATTACATAAATGAAATAAGTTTGACACATTAGATTTAGAAAATAGAGAACTTAACATAATGAATTTAACAATTATCATTTGGTGAGGATGGAAATTTAGAAAGTACAATAACTAAAAACAATCAAATTAAAGTATAGAGATTAAATCCATAACTTTTTCAAAGTACAGAGACTGATTGCAAAATTTAACCTATGATAAAAGACTAGAATTTTGACATCAACTACTTAAAATTTCACCTTGTGCCATATTATGCACAATTATTTCTATAAAAAAAATTAGGGTAAATCATGCAAATCAATTTATTATTCTTTTAAAAATTATTTAGTAAAATATTGTAAGTTTAAGATTATTTGGAAAAATATTATAGTTTTTCTCTAATATAATTCTTTTACAAGAATTGACTTATCGGCAGTTTCATAAAAAAATATTTTTATAACAAGACGACACATATTGATACCTGATAAAACTACTGTATCAAGCGGGAGTACCTGATGATTCACATTTTGCTTTTATATTTAGTTCACATATAGAAACATAAAGTCAATTGATACTTTATTTTTACTGAAAATTTAATATGGAAATTAAATATTTGTAATTAATTTTAAAAATAAAAATATATTAAACTTTTCAACTTCAAGTAAAAGTAAAAGAGAAATGGAAATGGAGCCTTTCAACAAAGAGAATCTATAAGTAGAATGACAATGAAAGTTTTTAATTCCATAAGTGAGGTATTGCCATATATCTTAATAATTTATTTTAATATTTTTAAATATAACTTAAAGGTTCGCTTATAAGATTCAATATTTCTACCGTGGATAAACCAAATAGTTATTCTTTCTTTATTACCAAATAAATCAATGTTCCTAACTGTTGAAGTTCAAACACAAAACTTCATATGTTTTGTTTCAACTTAATGTCTTTCCACTATCTGATTATCAAAATCTTTAACTCTTTATAGAAAGAATAAAAAAATTGTGTCATGTGAAAAAAGTCTAGAATTTTGACACAAACTACTTATTATAAAAATTATTAGGGTATACTATACAAATCAATTTATTATAAAAATGTTGTTCTTTGGAAAGTTGTTTATAAAAATATGGTAAGTTTAAAATTATTTAGAAAATTGTTGTTTTCTTTAATATATATTTTTTAAAAATTGTTTTTACAAAACTTTTAAAATAAATAAATAATATTTTTATAACAAGATGACACATGTAAATAATGAGAGAAATTGGGGAATCAGGTGGTAGTTCCTCATGATTCATATTTTGTTTTTCCTTTTAATTCACATATACAAACATAAAGTCAATTGATAATTTATTTCTATTGAAAAATTAATTTGGAAGTTAAATAGTTGGCTTTTTATTATAAAAATAAAAATATATAAAAATTTACACCTTCAAGTAAAAAAAAAAAGGAAATATAGACTTTCAACATAGAGAAATTATAGTTTCCTATCCTTTTTTTATAGGTAATAATTTAGTGTAGGGACAATAAAATTTTTTAATTTCATTAGCTAGAGCTTACCACATATCTTATTTAGCTTTTTAATATTCTAAATACAATTTAAAAATACATGAAAAAAATTCTAAATACAATTTAAAAATGCATGACAAAATTTAACTCCGCTTATATAGTTCAAAATGTTAACCGACCATATATATATATTCTTGGTATAATAAATATTTAAACCCTTTAAATTAAGTTCTAAAATTAAGTTCTAATTATAAATTCTTAACCAAATTACAAGATGATACAATGGGTTTATAGCAGTTTCATGATAAAAATAATAATATTTTATACACAATAGATGAAATCGTCGTATCAGTTTTTTTATTAAAATTGTTTCAGCAATAATTTCATGATAAAAAGAATAATATTTTTATATTAAGACGATACAATGGGTGCAATTGTTGTACCAGGCGGCAGTTTCTCATATAAAAAAAATATTTTCAAAGCCGAACATTACACCCTTGACATGTTTTAACATTTCTTAAAAAAAATTTTGAGGCGTTACACCCTTAAAGTGAAACGTTCCTCTCTTCTTTGTCCCTTAGTTTTATTTGCACGAAAAAACCTATTCTCATTATCACATATGTTCTATTTAATTAAATTTTCATTTTATAATTTTAATCACTAATGTTTTATAATATAGCATACATACTTGCTTCAATAACATGCCACATATATATATTAGGTAGAAGTACTATTTAACCCCTTTAAATTAAGTTCTAATTATAAATCTTTAAGCAAGTTACAAGATGATACAATGGGTCTACAACGGTTTCATGATAATAATAATAATATTTTATAATAAGATGGCACAATGGGTGAAACCGTTGTATCAATTTTTTTTAATTAAAATTGCCACGGCAACAATTTCATGATAATAATAATTTTATAACAAGACGACAAAATGCGTGGAATCGTCATATCAGGTGGCAATTTCTCATATAAAAAATATTTTTAAAAAGCCGAACATTATACCCTTGACATGTTTTAACACCTCCAAAAACGATTTTTTGGGGGCATTACACCCTTAAAGCCGAATGTTCCTCACTTCCTTATTGCTTGGTTCGGTTTGCACAAAGAAAAGATGGAAATGTCTTTGCTTTTGCCACCTATTCCCATTATCACATATGTTCTATTTAATTAAATTTTCATTTTATAATTTTAATTACGGGTGTTTTATAATATAACATACATACTTACTTCAATAGCCCGCCACATATATATTCTAGGTATAATTATAATTTAACCCCTTTAAATTAAGTTTTAATTATACATCCTTAAGCAAATTACAAGATGATACAATGAGTTTATAGCAATTTCATAATAAAAATAATAATAATTTATAACAAGATAACACAAAAGGTGAAACTGTCGTAATATATATTTATATTTTTTTTGTTAAAATTGCCTCTGCAACGATTTCATGATAAAAATAATACTATTTTTATAATAAAATGTCACAATGGGTGAAACCGTCGAATCAGGCGACAGTTTCTCATATAAAAAAATATTTTCAAAGTTGAACGTTACACCTTTGACTTATTTTAACATTTCCAAAACAAAAAAAAAATGGGCGTTACACCCTTAAAGCCAAACTTTTCTCTCTTCTTTCCTCCTTGGTTCGGTTTGCACCAAGGAAAGATGGAAATGTTTTTGTTTTTGCCACCTATTCCCATTATCACTTATGTTCTATTTAATTAAAATTTCATTTTATAATTTTAATTCCTAATGTTTTATAATATAGCATACATACTAACTTCAATAACCAGCCATATATATTCTAGGTAGAATGACTATTTAACCTCTTTTAACTTAAGTTCTATTTACAAATCCTTCAGCAAATTATAAGATGACACAATGGGTTTACAGTAGTTCCATGATAAAAATAATAATATTTTATAACAAGATGACACAATAGGTGAACCCCTCGTATCATTTTTTTTGTTAAAATTGTCACCGCAACAATTTCATGATACAAAGAATAATATTTTTATAATAAGATGAAAGGATGGGTGTAACCATCGTATAAGGCGGCATTTTCTCATATAAGAAAATATTTTCATATCCGAACGTTACACCCTTGCATGTTTTAACAATTCCAAGAACAAAATTTTTTGGGGCATTACACCCTTAAAGCCGAACGTTCCTCATTTCTTTCTCCCTTGGTTCGATTTGCATGAAGAAAAGATGGAAATGTTTTTGTTTTTGCCACCTATTTCCATTATCACTTATGTTCTATTTAATTAAATTTTAATTTTATAATTTTAATTACTAATGTTTTATAATATATCATACTTACTTTAATAACCAGCCATATATATTATTGGTATAATTATTGTTTAACCCCTTTAAATTAGATATAAATCCTTAAGTAAATTACAAAATGACACAATGGGTTTACAGCAGTTTCATGATAAAAATAATAATATTTTATAACAAGATAACACAATGGGTGAAATTGTCATATCAGTTTTTTTTTTGTTAAAATTGCCTCCGCAACAATTTCATGTTAAAAATGATAATATTTTTATAACAAGACGACACAATGAGGCGGTTTCTCATATAAAAAAAATATTGTAAAAGTCGAACGTTACACGCTTGACATGTTTTAACATTTCAAAAAATAAAAATTTTTCTGGCATTACACTCTTAAAACAGAAGTTACTCTCTTATTTCTCACTTGATTTGGTTTGCACGAAGAAAAGATGGAAATATTTTTTTCCCACCTATTCCCATTATCACTTATGTTCTATTTAATAAAATTTCATTTTATAATTTTAATTACCAATGTTTTATAATATAGCATACAAACTTACTTCAATAACAGACCATATATATATTCTAGGTATAATTACTATTTAACCCCTTTAAATTAAGTTCTAATTAAAAATTCTTAAGCAAATTACAAGATGACACAATGGTTGAAACCGCCGTATTAGTTTTTTTTTTTTTTGCTAAAATTTGCTCCGCTACAATTTCATGATAAAAAGAACAATATTTTTATAATAAGACGACACAATGAGTGTATCCGTCATATCAGGCCGTAGTTTCTCATACAAAAGGGTATTTTCAAAGCCGATCGTTATACTCTTCACATGTTTTAGCAATGCCAAAAACAAAAATTTTTGGAGGGTTACACCCTTAAAGTCAAACGTTCCTTTCTTCTTTCTCCTTTGGTTTGGTTTGCACGAAGAAAAGATGAAAATATTTTAATTTTTTCCACCTATTCCCATTATCACTTGTGTTCTATTTAATTAAAATTTCACTTTATAATTTTCATTACTAATGTCATATACGTACTTCAATAACCCGCCATATATATATTCTAGGTATAATTACTATTTAATCCCTTCAAAGTAAGTTCTAATTATAAATCCTTAAGAAAATTACAAGATGACACAATGGGTGAAATTGTCGTATCAATTTTTTTGTTAAAATTGTCTCCGCAACAATTTCATGATAAAAATAATAATATTTTTATAATAAGACGACACAATGGGTGAAACCATGACAGTTTGCCATATAAAAAAATATTTTCAAAGCCGAACATTACACCTTTGACATGTTTTAACATTTCCAAAAGCAAAAATTTTGAGGACGTTACACCCTTAAAGCCAAACATTCCTCTCTTCTTTCCCCCTTGGTTCGGTTTGCACGAAGAAAAGGTGAAAATGTTTCTGTTTTTGTTCTATTTAAATAAATTTTCATTTTATAAATTTAATTACTAATGTTTTATAATATAACATACATAGTTACTTCAATAACATACCATATACATATTCTAGGTATAATTACTATTTAATCCCTATAAATTAAGTTCTAATCGTAAATCCTTAAGAAAATTACAAGATAACTGTTGAAATATTTTTTGAAATCGACTTATATTTTGAAAACGAAAATGGGAGTCGCCACCAATCCTTTTTATGAGGTGTGATTGGATCACCTCGTAATTTGATCATTTTAATAAAAGGTTTGATTTACTAAAACCATGATTTTTGGTCTACAAAATCCAAGAAATAGGTTCGGGAGTCAGTTACGCATGAAGAAGGATTAGCACCCTCATGACGCCCAAAATTGGTACCTAGTTGATTACTTGATGTCCACTTACTTTTATTTGCTCAAAATTGTCCCTTTACTTTACGTTTTGCTCAATTTATTCTCTCCATTAATTTTTTTAGATAACTATACTAAAAATTAGGTACAGTCATAAATTTAACCCTTAACCTTTACAACTTCTGCCAATTAGCCCTTATTCTAAAAAAAATTAGTAATTTAAAAAATTCTGTATATGTTCCTCCTCCTTGATTTTGGTTTCCGGGATTTGTTTTGTTCAATTCTCTTGTTAGTGGCGTGAGTGTTGGCAGTGTCTCAAAAATTCAATAGCATTTTGAAGTGTAATGAAGATCATTTCTTGGAATGCAAGAGTTGAAACTCTGAGGAGATTTCATAGTAACAAGCTCAAAGGATTTGGTGCCATGACAACTTTCAGTTCTGTTTTCTTGCAACTTTTTTGTTATTTGGCTGATGGTTTATTGTGTGATGGTGGCTGTCATTCTTCCCTGAGTGGTGTTTTATGTGATTTTTATTATGCTTCTGGGTATTGGTCATCTTGGCGGAGTGAGAATTATGTTTTGTGGGTCAAACCAAGTGTGGCTGTGTTTAGGGTGAAGCTGTTTAACATATGGGCCTTTGGCTTGACTGCTAAGAAGAAGGTATTTAAAACCTCTTCTGAAGGTGTTAAGTGGTCACACATTTCATTCAAAATATTGATATTGATATAATATCTCGGGAGTGTGTGAGCATATTCTGGGTTGATCACCTTTTTGAGTATTGTGATGGCTGATCAAGAGTTTGATTATTGCATGTGACTAAGTTGCTTGTATTTGGTAGGGAGATTCTTCTTTGATTTTATTGTTTGTGTTTTTTTCTCAAACTTAAGACACGAATTTGACTGCTATAGAGGGATCAAATCCGCACAAATCAATAAATACAAGGACTATTCTCAGAACTCAATCTAAAAAAAATATTACAAGACACAATCGATTTATAGCAATTTCATGCAAAAAAATAATATTTTATAACAAGATGACACAATGAGTGAAACCGTTGTATCAGTTTTTTTTTGTTTAAATTGCCAAAAACAAAATTTTTGTTGATTTTTGTTGCGTTACACCCTTAAAGTTGTTCCTCTCTTATTTCTCTCTTAGTTCAGTTTGCACAAAGAAAAGATGGAAATATTTTTGTTTTTGCAATTATTTCCATTGTCACTTATGTCCTATTTAATTAAATTTTCATTTTATAATTTTAATTACTAATGTTTTATAATATAGCATATATACTTCAATAACTAGCCATATATATTCTAGGTATAATTACTATTTAACCTCTTTAAATTAAGTTCTAATTATAAATCCTTAAGCAAATTACAAGATGATACCATGGGTGAAACCATCGTATAAGGTTTTTTTTTTGTTAAAATTGCCTTCACAATAATTTCACTATAAAAGGAATAATACTTTTATAATAAGACGACACAATGGGTGAAACTGTCGTATCAGGTGGCAATTTCTCATATAAAAAAATATTTTCAAAGACGAACATTACACCCTTAACATGTTTTAACTTTTCGAAAAACAAAAATTTTTAGGGCGTTACACCCATAAAGCCGAACATTCCTCTCCTCTTTGTCCCTTGATTTGGTTTGCCTAAAGAGAATATGGATTTTTTTTTGTTTTTGCCGGCTATTCTCATTATCACTTATGTTCTATTTAATTAAATTTTCATTTTATAATTTTAATTACTAATGTTTTATAATATAACATACATACTTACTTAATGGCCATATATATTCTTGGTATAATTACTATTTAACCCCTTTAAATTAAATTCTAGATATAAATTCTTAAGCAAATTACAAGATGACACAATGGGTTTACAATAGTTTTATGATAAAATAATAATAATTTATAACAAGCTGACACAACGGGTGAAACCGTTGTATCAATTTTTTTTGTTAAAATTGCCTCCGCAACAATTTCATGATAAAAATAATATTTTTATAATAAGACGACACAATGGGTGAAACCGTTGTATCATGTGGCAGTTTCTCATATCAAAATAATATGCCGAACATTACACCCTTTACATGTTTTAACATTTCCAGAAAAAAAAATTTGGGGCGTTACTCTCTTAAAGCTGAATGTTTCTCTCTTCTTTGTCCCTTGGTTCGGTTTGCACGAAGAAAAGGTGGAAATGTTTTGTTTTTTTCTACCTATTCCCAAATTTTCATTTTATAATTTTAATTACTAATGTTTTATAATATACCATACATACATACTTCAATAACAGACCATATATATTCTTGGTATAATTACTATTTAACCCCTTCAAATTATGTTCTAATTATACATCCTTAAGCAAATTACAAGATGACACAATGGATTTACAACAGTTTCATGATAAAAAAAATAATAAAATTTTAGAACAAGATGACACAATGGGTGAAACAGTCATGCTAGTTTTTTTTTTGTTAAAACTGCCTCCACGACAGTATCATGATAAAAATAATAATATTTTTATAATAAGACGACACAATGGGTGAAATCGTGACAGTTTCTCATATAAAAAAATAATTTCAACGCCGAACATTACACCTTAACATGTTTTAACATTTTGAAAAACGCTCCCTTAAAAGCTGAACATTCGTCACTTATTTCTCCCTTGGTTCGCTGCTTGCAGAGGCAATTTTAGGGGGGGCTAGCATGGGCCCTGACCCCTTAAAATGAAAAATTACCATTTATGTCCTCTAATTTTTTTAAAAATTTTAAATTAGTAAAGGTAAAATTGCACTTTGGCCCCCTAAAATTATAAAAATTTGATTTAATCCTTTAAAAATTATAAAGATATAAACTATAAAAAATTAAAATTTCATTTGGCCCCCCTTAAACAACTGTTCTGGCTTCGCCTCTGGCTGCCCGAAGAAAAGATGGAGATGTATTTTTTTTGCCACCTATTTCCATCACTTATGTTCTATTTAATTAAAATTCCATTTTATCATTTTAATTACTAATAGTTTATAATATAACATACATACTTACTTCAATAGCCCGCCATATATATATATTCTTGGTACAATTACAATTTAACTCCTTTAAATTAAGTTCTAATTATACATCCTTAAGCAAATTATTAGTACACTTTCATGATAAAAATAAAAAGATTTTATAACAAGATAACACAATGGGTGAAACCGTCTTATCAGTTTTTTTTTTGGTTAAAATTACCTCCGCAACAATTTCATGATAATGATAATAAAATTTTTTATATTAAGACGACAAAATGGGTGAAATCGTCGAGTCAAGTGGCAGTTTCTCCCATAAAAAAATTACAAAGTTGAAGGTTACACCATTTGTAACGCCCTGAATAATTTAAGTTTGTTTTTGTGAAATTTAACAAAATGTGTGCCTACTTCATTGGTTGAGTGTTTTGGGTGTGTGTATGAGGTCATGGGTTCAAGTCTCACATTTGCAAATTTTGCTATTTTTCTAGTCTTAGTCTTAGCCTTATCCTTGTTGAGTGGGCTTATATATAATTGTCTGTTAATCTATATCAGAATGAGCTTGCTCGGTTGTCTGATAACGTTTTGGTAGAGCTAAAATTCTAAGGTGGTTGTGAATTAATGGGTTAGTGGGAGAAAAATAGGGG